>NC_090323.1:133249281-133553138 GCF_040869045.1 Eurosta solidaginis | reverse complement strand
GATACCTCGCTCAAAAATTTTGGCCCAAATTTAGGGTGGGCCCCTAAACTGCACAACTACCGTGTTTTTATCAAGCAGATATATTTGCTTGAATCAAACCAAATGCCAGGAAATAGTCCGCCAAAAACATTTTTTGTGTATTTCCAGGATCGTTTCAGCATTGCGAATCAAACTAAGGCAAGGTGCACACGAGGCTACCCTTCATAGACGCGTATTAGACGCTGCAGGCGAAATCTGTACGCTTTGATGTCGAACACATGTATTTGAATGGAGAGCTGCACACAAGGCGTAATCTGCATGAAAGCGACAAAGCATGAAAGCTTCATGTAGCTAAGCGTACAGCAATGTTTTTCGCTGGGCACAAATCACACAAGAAGATTGCGCATTGCGCATGTAAACATTAGATCAGCTGTTTTTTATGACGTATGGATTGACTCTTTTCCTTTAGCTCTTTTTTTTCTCGCTCTTTTTTTTATTCGGTTAAGAGTCAACTATGAGGTGGATGCGCAGAACGAAGCAATTTTGAAATCGTGAATGCGCAATCTGGGTAGGTGATTTGTGGTCGCTGGGTGTATGTACGCTTGAAAAACAGGAAGAACAAGATGTTTGTTTACATACAATGTTATTTTAGTTGATAAAAGTGAGTGAAAAGTATATTACCAAAGCGAAAAAGAGTATTCAGCACCATAAAAGCTTGGCTAGATATTGTTGAAGTGATTAAAAGGTTAAAAAGTGTTGGAAACTAGAAATCACTTTTTTCTCTAGTCCGCGGTGGTGTAAAGTTGCCTTTCACGGGGAAGCAAGCCACTTTATTTACATATTTTCCTTTGGTTTTGGGGACGGATATACCTGAAGAAATTTAATTTCTTATTCTTTTTAATAATTTTTTGCTTTTGCAGCGACGCTTGAAAGTAGCTTCGTGTGCAGATCTTGAGGCGTAGAGAAATCGTAGCTACCCTGCAAAAATGGTTGGCTTACGTATTCCATTTTTTTCATGTTGGAGTACTCTAACACTACTCCTCTGCAAGGCGTTTGCGGACCACCATCAGCCGATCATTGCTCGTGTTTTAACGACCGTGACCACGACACGATGACTCCCTAGCGGGTTAGGGGATCAGAATATACCCGCGGTAGGTATGCCTGTCGTAAGAGGCGACTAAAATACCAGATTCAAGGGGCTGTGTAGCGCAACCCGTCAGGTCGCCAGCGCAATATATAGCTTCCCAAACCCAATTTTCCCCCTCATTTGTCCGCGGCGAATCCTGTTTCACTAACAGACGCGGCTCTGGCGAGGGAGGGAGGGAATGGCCTGAAGGTTTAATGTGGCCACATAAATCGTTCCCGAGATGGTGGGGCTAGCACCTTAATGGTGCTGTGGTACCGGAGCGTACCGGATCTGTATCCATCATATCGATAACACTCCCCAAAGCCTTCGGGGAGCAACTTTATCGCTGCAACAACAAGATCAACGACGACAGGATGACGACCGGGCAGAGTTGCCAAAAGTAAAATATTGCATACAAATAACTGATAATAAAATTTTACTATGGCAAGTCTGATAAAATGCCACCGCGCAACTGGTTTTATGTATACATACTATAGTATAGAGAAATATTCAAAGAGGAATTGTGTCGGAAAGAATTATCGGAGTGAATTTAAGGTAGTAGTGCAATTTATGGTACCCACCGAAATTTGGGCCAAAATTTTCGAGTGAGGTATCAAAAGATGCGTATTCACGTCTAGATCCTAAAGCGGAAGTTAACTTTTTTACCCGTTTAAAAGTTATCGGCGAAAAACTGGTTTGTGTGATACATATTGTTCCCGCACGTTTACAATCTTTTAAGCACACACATCATTTAACTGTTTATGTTTAGTATATTAACATAATCAAACTTGCACGAATTAACGAAAAAAATATGTTAAATTTCTGTAATTTACTTATAAAATATCAAAACAAATATTGCAAAAAATTGCTGTCCAAATGAAAACACATGAAAGTGAACAGTGTTGCCAGGTCAGCAGCGATGGAAATTATTTTTGTTGCTCTCTGTTAGGCGGTGGCGGCTCAACATAAATTTAAATAAACATACAATTACATTGTTTTTGTAATTTACTGAATATTTTGCAATTTAATATATTAAAAGAGAAGAGAATACGTCTATTTATCCAAATAAAGTGAAATATTAGATATTTTCATTTTTATTTGGGCGCAGTCTTTTATCATCTTCTCTTGTCTCTTTTCTTCCCTTTCCTTCTCTTCTCCACCCTTTCCTTTTCTTCTCCACCCTCTCATTGGCTTCCCTTCCATTTCCCCTCTCTAATATTCTCTCCTCTCCTCTTCTCTTCCCTTCTATTTTCTTCTCTCCACCCTTCCTTTTCTTCTCCACCCTTTCCTTCTTTTCCTTTCCTTCTCTTCGCTCCTCTTCTCTTCCCTTCCTATCCTTCTATCTTTCTTCTCTTCCCTTCTCTACCCCTCTTGCCTAAATCGTATCATTAAACATGAAAATTTGGAATAAATTATCGAGCGATTTTTTATTCCAAATTTTCCTCTGCGGCGCTTTTTTCGTTAAATGAAAAATCTCTGGAATTCTTTTCATTTCGTATCATAAAATATGAAAATTTGGAATAAAAAATAGCGCGTTTTTCGCCTGTGGCGCTTTTTCGTTAAATGAAAAAATCTCTTTGATTCTTTTCATTTCGCATCATAAAACCTAAATTTTCGCCTGTAAGGTTTTTTTAAGTTTAATGAATAGATTTTCGGCTGCGGCGCTTTGCTTCGATAATTTAAAAACTTATCTCCTTAAATATGTATATTAAATTGCAAATTCTTCAACAAAAGTTAAATCATAGAGCATGGTTTTTTATCTGAATTTATGTCGAACCGCCACCACCTTGCATTGTTCCGACTAGACTAGAGAAAAGCATAAGTAATTTCTGTTGATGCTGAACTGGCATCACTATTCACCTCCATTCGTGTGTGTTCATGTGTTTAACTGGAACAAAGAAATTGGCGAGTTTTTTGATATTTGGGTTTCCTTTATAAGAATAAATAAGTGAAATTCAAAGTTATTTTTCCATTAATTCGTGTATATCAAATTACATTAATATACCAAATATCGGAATTGAGTTGATTCATGTGCCTACAGTAACGTAATTGTGCCGGAACAAAACGTGCCCAATGGAACAGTTTTTCGCGGATAACTTTTAAACGCGTAAAAAAACTTCTGCTTTCGGATTCTTGATCTAGACGTGAATGCGCGTCTTTTGATAACTCACTCGAAAAAAAGGCTCAAATTTCAGTGGGTACCATAAACTGCATAATTACCGAATTTAATTTAAAAGACAAAGAATTCTTTTGGTGAAAAATAAAATAAATAAAATAATTATAACCAAATATATAAAGGTAAAATATGGAATACAGCTCACGTCACAAAAGACGTATTCAGAAAATGGAGAGGGAAAAGTGTGCGCGTAGATTGAAAAATGTAGAAAATGCGACGGTCCAAATTGAAACTACAAATTATGCCGCATATATTACAAGCCAACCAAATAAAACCGCACTGCAAACGTCAAATCTAAATGTCACTCAGAACAAAAATTGGAAATCGAGTTAGGTTTCCACGCAGCAAATTCAATTCGGGTTGCTCTCATACACGTTGTATGTGCATGAGACATTTTTGACAGAAAATGACTTGCGTGTGTTTATATTAGGTTGTTGGTTGTTAGATACATACATGTAAATGAAGAGGGGCAATATAACTTTTATATTTTATACTGTAATAGTTGCCGGCCAGTGGCAGCCTCAACCCTGGTGACAACCCTGGCCTCTTCACAATTACTGTCACTGTCAAGTGACAGACCGTGTATTTCCGGTCTCTTTTTTCTTGATATTGGATTAACAAGACGTGTTTCACGTGGTAAATTAATAAATCGAAGAAAACAACCGGCATCCTACTGAGTTATTACAGTTCAGGTGTGGGGTTCAATCCGACGCAGTTAAAAGATTGTTCCAGAAATTATTTAAGATAAAATGACGATGCGTATGACGTGGAATTAATTAATAGCTGCACTCAGAGAAATGAGTGTTCAGTTCGACAGTTAAACAACAGTGGTGCAATTGCGTGCACTTTATGAAGAGGAGCAAAAAGGTGCTTCGTTACAGCAGCAATAATCACAGCAGTTACAGCAGACAGACCCAATGCAGCAGCTAGGTGCAGCACAGGATGCAACTATACAACGGCAGTCAGATGCGCCACAGCAGCCAGGTGTAGCACAGGATGCAACTATACAACATCAGTCAGATGCGCCACAGCAGCCAGGTGTAGCACAGGATGCAACTATACAACAGCAGTCAGATGCGCCACAGCAGCCAGGTGCGTTACTCACTACCGAAGCCCCACAACAGCCTCTAGGTGAAATTCAACAGCAAACATTTATGCCGGAAATGGTCAATAAGTTTGATGGCTCGGAGCTACAAGATGTGTGGAAGTGGATTGCCGATTTGGAAAATGTGTTTGAGGCATTCAACTATGCTTGCTGAACGAGACAAGCTTGTGGCGGCACGGCACATGATGGCAGGGCAAGCAAAGCGTTTCGCGTCGATTATAACAACGCGTACATACAGTGAGTTTTAGGCGGCATCAGTGCAAGAGTACGAGCGAGCATTCTCCATGCAAGATGTTTTTGCACAACTAAGGGCACGCCCAATCAAAATTAATGAGACTCCTCGAATATACGTTATCGAGATGCAGCTTATTGCCAGTTGCGCAAGCATTCCAGAAATAGAGCTGATAGATATAATAATCGATGGCTTCCACGATAAGGCTGCACAGTCATCGACGCTTTACCGTGCCACCACCATAAGCAAACTCAAAATTTTAGTGGAGCGCTGTGAAAAGAAAAGACGTATTAAGTTTCCTTCAGTGAGCACAGCAGTTATTTGAGGCAAACAGAAGGAAGCAGAGAGTACCTCGGGAGCTGCAGCAAAAATTGGACCAGGTGCGATGTTGTTATGGTTCACTTGGGAGATTCACCCTTGGAACGTACCAGTTGCCTAGTGATAGGGAAAAGGTTAGGATTCACCCTCACTCATGTCTGCCTGGGGCGGTTAAAACAAATGTTTGTTAATTTCGCGCAGGTGGCATTCGCAAAAAATCCAATGGTGTGGGAAAATTCCCAATAACGGCAACCACCATGGCGTAACTATACAAGGTGACAGCTGAACTGTTGTTTCTATACGATTTGACAGATCTACTCTCAGCACAGTACGATTTTGACATTAGTCCGTCGGTTCACAGAGCCAAAGTATATGGAGCTTTTAATCATGGCTGCAGGAATGTCACCGCGACTACCACCTTGTATGGTTCCACCATGGCAACCACAATTAAATCATGCAGTTTAACGGCGCCGTTCCATTGTGCAGTCGCAATAATAGAATGGAATTTTTTTCTAGAATGCCATGGCGTGGGAGGCCATTTTGGGCGGAAAATCAATAAGAAATTGCACGCGTCGTGGCCGGTCGGGTAGTAGTGTCACAAAAAGAAAAAGGTCGTGAATCTTGTGACATTAATAGGGGTAACGCGAACAATTTTTGGTAATAATAATTTTTATATTATTAAAGCGCAAAACGAATTTGTACCAGCAAAAAAATTCTAAGACAAATTTAAATACAAAGGCTTCCATGCCAAATCTAAAATCTTGAACCAGCATTTTGTTGGCCGACTACCTATCCGAACACGCACCTCAGTGATCCTAAGTAGAACAGTGGCAAGTCGTTTATCAGTATAAGCTCTGATCCGTTAATTTCTACTGAATCTTGGTTGTGGATGGTGCGCAGACAGCCCTACGAGCCTCGAATAAAGCAACATTGAGGGGGAATCGTGGAAAAAGTAAATGCCGTATTAACTAGATTGCTATCAGTTTCATATATTTTTCTTTGAACGACACGCGCTAAGTGAAATCACGTACCTCTGTATTGGCAATAATTTCGCGATCGCAGCCGGTATAACGACAGGCAACACCCTGCACAAAATATCGCATTCGATGGAAGCACTACTGGTTTAACAAAATATGTGTGCTTTATGTTCGTCACCAAAATACGGGCAAAATTGTGTACTTGGAAGTTTTGACCTAGCACACGCATCTGGAAGTCATCATTTAATACAAAAAGAAAAAAAGGGCAAAACCCGGCCGCGACGATTAAGGTGGAATCTAAAACTGAATAAGAAGCGACATGCACATAAGTTAATATGTCGCCCATGAGCCCATGAATAATAACGATTAAAAAATCCTAGTGTTCCTGTGGTGAAAACCCCAAGAAGAAGAAGATAGGGCTTGCCGGAATTTTTTTCGGTTAATTAATATGTTTGCAATACACCAGGACCTACTAGACTGCTGTGTATGATAATTTTGATAATACCTTCTTCCAATTCAGACTACGTATCATGTCCGCTAATGGAATTAGTTGGAATTTGGTTGAAAAATAATGCAAGGAGCAATCAATGCGCATGTATCCCGCAGCACACCTACTCTCTGTATAATATCGTTCATTCGAATCCTCATTAACGCCACCAACGCCATGCACGCAACGCATTAGTGAGATAAGCAGGCTGATAACATTCAACTTGATTTAAATGAGCAAGACCAACCACCACACACATTTACAATCCAGTGTCCCAATAGGCAGGCGATCACCTCGAGAGTCCGCTCACAAAACCAAGCGAGCGCAATACCACCAGCGTGCCATCACTGCGCCCTACTCCTACCAACCGCGCCACCCACGAGCGCAACGACCACCAGCTTGCCAACACTGCGCGCTACTCCTACCAACCGTGCATCCCACGAGCGCAACAGCCACCAGCGCGCCATCACTGCGCGTTATATCATCGACAGCGCAACGACAACCAGCGTGCAAACACTGCGCGCTACACCCACCAACCGTGCAACCCACGAGGGTAACAGCCACCAGCGCGCCATCACTGCGCGTTATATCATCGACAGCGCAACGACAACCAGCGTGCAAACACTGCGCGCTACACCCACCAACCGTGCAACCCACGAGGGCAACAGCCACCAGCGCGCCATCGCCGTGCGTTACATGATCGACAGCGCAATGACCACAACCTATAACAACCGCACCAGCTACAACAACAACAGCAGGGCCGCCGAATATAGGCCTGCTGCAACCGCACCAGCTACAACAACAACAGCAGGGCCGCCGAATATGGGCCTGCTGCAACAGTACCAGCTACAGCAACAACAGCAGGACGCCAAATACAGGCCTGCTGCAACCACCCAGCTGTAACAAATTACCGGCAACAACAGCATATTACCAACATCAACAAACACCCAATTCAACAACAACAAGCGGTGAGTTCGTTCGTTAATACGGAAACTAAATTTTTTTTCTATTAACATTTAATTTAATAAACCACTCTTTGGTTTTGAAATAATACTACATATTAAAATATACATAGATGTATATATACGCACGAATCGTATAAAGAATTACATTAGATTATATGAACTTCATTTAAATCTTTTTGCATAAAATTTATTCTTTGCATGTTACATATGTAAATCTATGTAAGGGCGTATACGTTTTAAATATATTTAGATGGAAAGGAACGTACCTTTGCAAGGTGTGAACAATTGTCGTTGACGACCAACAAATATCGAATTTTTGCACTATTAACATCTACGGTGAACCCAATTTTAAAATTTCGAATTTTAAATTTAAAATTCCAAAATGAATATAAGCAAAGATTTGATAAAAAATGTATAAGCATGATAAATACATTGACTTTATACGTATGTATACTTAGCTCCAAAATACTAGACATGCAATTTTGTATGTGGTATACACTGGGTTGAAATGAAAAGCTAAATATATTGTTTCTTTAATTTTCGAATTCGCAAGTAAATATACTATATATTTGAGATAACTAATTTAGACAAGCTCGGTCTGTATCCTTATATATTTTTATGCTTAAATGAAAGCCAAATTTACATAGTATACCTAAGTAAAATGTAAATTTTAAGTACGTACTCAATTAAATAAAATAGAAAAGGAAAGTTTATAAATAGGGAAATAAAAGGGGGAAAATATGTATGAAAGTAATATTAAACTAAGTAACATTCAAGGTTCGAATCGAGCTCAAGGCCAGAACAATAATTTTTTTCTAATGATAATTATTGTTATTTTTTAATTTTTCTAAATTTGAAAAATTGTATTTTGTTTTTGGAATAGTAAGTAGAAAATTTTTCAGACAACCTGCCATAGCTGCGCAGATAGATCCATTTCGAAGGGTGCTAAGCCTTCATCATCAGTACGATTTAGGCATGCTGCGCTAACCATTTAGCTATACAGCGGTGGTTTGTTTGACTGGCAAATTTGCTACTTCTATTCCTTTTTACCAACTATATTTATTCAGTGTTGCGCCATCTGGTGCAAATCACTGATAATGCTGAATTTTTGTTTATTGTCAATTACTCTGTTTGACATTCCCAAGTGCTCATGGTTTATTAACAATTGTTTTTGTTTTTATCGGCCTATTGATAAATCATTCAAGGTTCGAATCGAGCTCAAGGCAAGAACAATAATTTTTTTCTAATGATAATTATTGTTATTTTTTAATTTTTCTAAATTTGAAAAATTGTATTTTGTTTTTGGAATAGTAAGTAGAAAATTTTTCAGACAACCTGCCATAGCTGCGCAGATAGATCCATTTCGAAGGGTGCTAAGCCTTCATCATCAGTACGCTTTAGGCATGCTGTGCTAACCATTTAGCTATACAGCTTTGTTTGACTGGCAAATTTGCTACTTCTATTCCATTTTACCAACTATATTTATTCAGTGTTGCGCCATCTGGTGCAAATCACTGATAATGCTGGATTTTTGTTTATTGTCAATTACTCTGTTTGACATTCCCAAGTGCTCATGGTTTATTAACAATTGTTTTTGTTTTTATCGGCCTATTGATAAATCATTCAAGGTTCGAATCGAGCTCAAGGCCAGAACAATAATTTTTTTCTAATGATAATTATTGTTATTTTTTAATTTTTCTAAATTTGAAAAATTGTATTTTGTTTTTGGAATAGTAAGTAGAAAATTTTTCAGGCAACCTGCCATAGCTGCGCAGATAGATCCATTTCGAAGGGTGCTAAGCCTTCATAACCAGTACGCTTTAGGCATGCTGCGCTAACCATTTAGCTATACAGCGGTGGTTTGTTTGACTGGCAAATTTGCTACTTCTATTCCTTTTTACCAACTATATTTATTCAGTGTTGCGCCATCTGGTGCAAATCACTGATAATGCTGGATTTTTGTTTATTGTCAATTACTCTGTTTGACATTCCCAAGTGCTCATAGTTTATTAACAATTGTTTTTGTTTTTATCGGCCTATTGATAAATCATTCAAGGTTCGAATCGAGCTCAAGGCCAGAACAATACTTTTTTTCTAATGATAATTATTGTTATTTTTAAATTTTTCTAAATTTGAAAAATTGTATTTTGTTTTTGGAATAGTAAGTAGAAAATTTTTCAGACAACCTGCCATAGCTGCGCAGATAGATCCATTTTGAAGGGTGCTAAGCCTTCATCATCAGTACGCTTTAGGCATGCTGCGCTAACCATTTAGCTATACAGCGGTGGTTTGTTTGACTGGCAAATTTGCTACTTCTATTCCTTTTTACCAACTATATTTATTCAGTGTTGCGCCATCTGGTGCAAATCACTGATAATGCTGGATTTTTGTTTATTGTCAATTACTCTGTTTGACATTCCCAAGTGCTCATGGTTTATTAACAATTGTTTTTGTTTTTATCGGCCTATTGATAAATCATTCAAGGTTCGAATCGAGCTCAAGGCCAGAACAATAATTTTTTTCTAATGATAATTATTGTTATTTTTTAATTTTTCTAAATTTGAAAAATTGTATTTTGTTTTTGGAATAGTAAGTAGAAAATTTTTCAGACAACCTGCCATAGCTGCGCAGATAGATCCATTTCGAAGGGTGCTAAGCCTTCATCATCAGTACGCTTTAGGCATGCTGCGCTAACCATTTAGCTATACAGCGGTGGTTTGTTTGACTGGCAAATTTGCTACTTCTATTTCTTTTTACCAACTATATTTATTCAGTGTTGCGCCATTTGGTGCAAATCACTGATAATGCTGGATTTTTGTTTATTGTCAATTACTCTGTTTGACATTCCCAAGTGCTCATGGTTTATTACCAATTGTTTTTGTTTTTATCGGCCTATTGATAAATCATTCAAGGTTCGAATCGAGCTCAAGGCCAGAACAATAATTTTTTTCTAATGATAATTATTGTTATTTTTTAATTTTTCTAAATTTGAAAAATTGTATTTTGTTTTTGGAATAGTAAGTAGAAAATTTTTCAGACAACCTGCCATAGCTGCGCAGATAGATCCATTTCGAAGGGTGCTAAGCCTTCATCATCAGTACGCTTTAGGCATGCTGCGCTAACCATTTAGCTATACAGCGGTGGTTTGTTTGACTGGCAAATTTGCTACTTCTATTCCTTTTTACCAACTATATTTATTCAGTGTTGCGCCATCTGGTGCAAATCACTGATAATGCTGGATTTTTGTTTATTGTCAATTACTCTGTTTGACATTCCCAAGTGCTCATGGTTTATTAACAATTGTTTTTGTTTTTATCGGCCTATTGATAAATCATTCAAGGTTCGAATCGAGCTCAAGGCCAGAACAATAATTTTTTTCTAATGATAATTATTGTTATTTTTTAATTTTTCTAAATTTGAAAAATTGTATTTTGTTTTTGGAATAGTAAGTAGAAAATTTTTCAGACAACCTGCCATAGCTGCGCAGATAGATCCATTTCGAAGGGTGCTAAGCCTTCATCATCAGTACGCTTTAGGCATGCTGCGCTAACCATTTAGCTATACAGCGGTGGTTTGTTTGACTGGCAAATTTGCTACTTCTATTTCTTTTTACCAACTATATTTATTCAGTGTTGCGCCATCTGGTGCAAATCACTGATAATGCTGGATTTTTGTTTATTGTCAATTACTCTGTTTGACATTCCCAAGTGCTCATGGTTTATTAACAATTGTTTTTGTTTTTATCGGCCTATTGATAAATCATTCAAGGTTCGAATCGAGCTCAAGGCAAGAACAATAATTTTTTTCTAATGATAATTATTGTTATTTTTTAATTTTTCTAAATTTGAAAAATTGTATTTTGTTTTTGGAATAGTAAGTAGAAAATTTTTCAGACAACCTGCCATAGCTGCGCAGATAGATCCATTCCAAAGGGTGCTAAGCCTTCATCATCAGTACGCTTTAGGCATGCTGCGCTAACCATTTAGCTATACAGCGGTGGTTTGTTTGACTGGCAAATTTGCTACTTCTATTCCTTTTTACCAACTATATTTATTCAGTGTTGCGCCATCTGGTGCAAATCACTGATAATGCTGAATTTTTGTTTATTGTCAATTACTCTGTTTGACATTCCCAAGTGCTCATGGTTTATTAACAATTGTTTTTGTTTTTATCGGCCTATTGATAAATCATTCAAGGTTCGAATCGAGCTCAAGGCCAGAACAATAATTTTTTTCTAATGATAATTATTGTTATTTTTTAATTTTTCTAAATTTGAAAAATTGTATTTTGTTTTTGGAATAGTAAGTAGAAAATGCAGCTATGGCAGGTTGTCTGAAAAATTTTCTACTTACTATTCCAAAAACAAAATACAATTTTTCAAATTTAGAAAAATTAAAAAATAACAATAATTATCATTAGAAAAAAATTATTGTTCTGGCCTTGAGCTCGATTCGAACCTTGAATGATTTATCAATAGGCCGATAAAAACAAAAACAATTGTTAATAAACCATGAGCACTTGGGAATGTCAAACAGAGTAATTGACAATAAACAAAAATCCAGCATTATCAGTGATTTGCACCAGATGGCGCAACACTGAATAAATATAGTTGGTAAAAAGGAATAGAAGTAGCAAATTTGCCAGTCAAACAAACCACCGCTGTATAGCTAAATGGTTAGCGCAGCATGCCTAAAGCGTACTGATGATGAAGGCTTAGCAACCTTCGAAATGGATCTATCTGCGCAGCTATGGCAGGTTGTCTGAAAAATTTTCTACTTACTATTCCAAAAACAAAATACAATTTTTCAAATTTAGAAAAATTAAAAAATAACAATAATTATCATTAGAAAAAAATTATTGTTCTGGCCTTGAGCTCGATTCGAACCTTGAATGATTTATCAATAGGCCGATAAAAACAAAAACAATTGTTAATACACCATGAGCACTTGGGAATGTCAAACAGAGTAATTGACAATAAACAAAAATCCAGCATTATCAGTGATTTGCACCAGATGGCGCAACACTGAATAAATATAGTTGGTAAAAAGGAATAGAAGTAGCAAATTTGCCAGTCAAACAAACCACCGCTGTATAGCTAAATGGTTAGCGCAGCATGCCTAAAGCGTACTGATGATGAAGGCTTAGCACCCTTCGAAATGGATCTATCTGCGCAGCTATGGCAGGTTGTCTGAAAAATTTTCTACTTACTATTCCAAAAACAAAATACAAATTTTCAAATTTAGAAAAATTAAAAAATAACAATAATTATCATTAGAAAAAAATTATTGTTCTGGCCTTGAGCTCGATTCGAACCTTGAATGATTTATCAATAGGCCGATAAAAACAAAAACAATTACTAAGTAACATTAAAATTAAACAAAAAATTTAAATTAAATAAAATTACCTATAATGGGATAAATTGAAATAAGATAAAATTACATTAAAATAAATAAATCCAACAAAAAGAAAAAGCAAACAATAAAATAAAATAAAACAAAAATAAAATAAACTATAATGAAATAAAATTTTATGAAATAACAACTATTATAAATATGCAATAATAATAAAAATAAAATAAAATGAATTTAAATACGATAAAAATTAAACTAAATATACCGAAAATAAAATAAAATAGAATAAAGTAAAATAAAATACGATACAAATTTAGCTAACATACCACTTAGTTATATATATCTAAGGTTTATAAACACACTTACCTCCAAAGATTATGCATAAATTTGCATTTTTTATCATTTAAAGCTCCTTTTATCGGGGAGTTAATAATTTTTTTTATATATCAAAAATGAATATCAAAAAAAGGTAAAAAAAGAGTAAGATTTGTTTCATATACATTTGTAATTTACATAGAGGTTAATACATATACTGTACAAGGTATTTTGTAATTTACGATTCCTTTTTTTTTTAAATGAATTGCCAATAAATTTTTGAAAGATGGGAATGCTGATGGTTCACCTAGAAGGCACATAGGGTATTCAGGTAAGGGGCCACCGAAAAAATTAGGTGCGTCGGTGGCCATGGTTTTGAGGGTGGGAATAGCACCGGGCGTCGCAGCAACACCTGCGGCGCCCCTATGTATATTCGGCCCCTTTTTGTTTGTTTGTTCTAATTTTCAGCTTTTTTTTGTCATTTTGATTTTCTGCGTTTGGTAACCGGTCATTTCCGGTTCGGTTAATTTTGTTCCCTTTTTTTGCATTTAGTTTTATTTTGAAGTTATTTTTTTTACTTATTTTTGAATTTCTTTTTGAATGTTTAACGGTCTGTCCGTGACATCCGGTTCTACCGGATGTTGTTTTTAGTCGATTTGAGCGTTTCGAATGAGTTTTGCGCTTTTGACCATTTTAAAGGCATGATAGGATTTTTTTCTGCTTATGGCGCAGGACAGCAAGGTTGGCAAGAACCCAGCCCAGGCCTGCTGCAACCGCACCAGCTACAACAACAACGGCGTGCCAACACTGCGCGCTACACCTACCAACCGTGCAACCCACGAGCGCAACAGCCAACAGCGCGTAATCACTGCGCGTTATATCATCGACAGCACAACAACCACCACCGCGCCATAACCGCGCGTTACATCATCGACAGCGCAACGACCACAACCTATAACAACGGCACCAGCTACAACAACAACAGCAGGGCCGCCGAATATAGTCCTGCTGCAACCGCACCAGCTACAACAACCACAGCAGGACCGCCGAATATAGGCCTGCTGCAACCACCCAGCTGTAACAACTTATCGGCAACAATAGCATATTACCAACATCAACAAACACCCAATTTAACAACAAGCGGTGAGTTCGTTCCGTAATACGGAAACCAAATTTTTTTTTCTATTTAATTTAATAAACCACTGTTTTGTTTTGAAATAATACTACATATTTAAAATATACATAGATGTATGTATACGCCCGAATCGTGTAAAGAATAACATTAGATTATATGAACTTCATTTAAATCTTTTTGCATAAAATTTATTCTTTATATGCTACATATGTACATCTATGTAAGTGCGTATATGTTTAAAATATATTTAGATGGTAAGGAACGTACCTTTGCAAGGTGTGAACTATTGTCGTTGACGACCAACAAGTATCGAATTTTTGCACTATTAACATCTACGGTGAACCAAATTTTAAAATTTCGAATTTTAAATTTAAAATTCAAAAATGAATATAAGCAAATATTTGATATCAAATGTATAAGCATGATAAATACGTTGACTATATACGTATGTATACTTAGCTCCAAAATACTAGACATGCAATTTTGTATGTGGTATACACTGGGTTGAAATGTAAAGCTAAATATATTGTTTCAAGAGCGCCCAGATTTTTCGTTTGCATTACTGGGAAGTAGTACATTCATACATATATAAGTATACTAGAGTTTTCTTTAATTTTCGACTTCGCAAGTAAACATACTATATATTTGAGATAACTAATTTAGACAAGCTCGGTCTGTATCCTTATATATATATTTGTATCCGTAAATGAAAGCCAAATTTTCATAGTATACCTAAGTAAAATGTAAATTTTAAGTACGGAATCATTAAATATACATTTTTATCCTTAAATGAAAGCCAAATTTTCATAGTATACCTAAGTAAAATGTAAATTTTAAGTACGGACTAATTAAATTAAATAGAAAAGGAAAGTTTATAAATAGGGAAATAAAAGGGGGAAAATATGTATGAAAGTAATATTAAACTAAGTAACATTAAAATTAAACAAAAAATTTTAATAAAATAAAATTACCTAAAATGGGATAAATTGAAATAAGATAAAATTACATTTAAATAAATAAATCCAACAAAAAGAAAAAGCAAGCAATAAAATAAAACAAAAATAAAATAAACTATAATGAAATAAAATTTGATGAAATAACAAATATTATAAATATGCAATAATAATAAAAATAAAATAAGATGAAATTAAATACGATAAAAATTAAACTAAATATACCAAAAATAAAATAAAATAGAATAAAGTAAAATAAAATACTGTAAAAATTTAGCTAACATACCACTTAATTACATATATATAAGGTTTATAAACACACTTACCTCCCAAGCTTATGCATAAAATTGCATTTTTTTTATCATTTAATGCTCCTTTTATCGGGGAGTTAATATTTTTTTTTTATATACCAAAAATGAAAAAATAAAAAAAAGAGTAAAATTTGTTTCATATACATTTGTAATTTGTATAGAGGTTAATACATATAGTGTACAAGGTATTTTGTAATTTATGATTCCTTTATTTTTTTTTTTAAATGAATTGTCAATAAATTTTTGAAAGATGGGAATGCTGATGATTCTTCTCATTTAGAAGGCACATAGGGTATTCAGGTAAGGGGCCACCGAGAAAATTAGGTACGTCGGTGGCCATGGTTTTTAGGGTGGGAATGGCACCGGGCGTCGCAGCCTCTATGTATATTCGGCCCCTTTTTGTATGTTTGTTCTAATTTTCAGCTTTTGTCATTTTGATTTTCTGCGCTTTTTAACCGGTCATTTCCGGTTCGGTTAATTTTGTGCTCTTTTTTTTGCGTTTAGTTTTTTTTTTGAAGTTTTTTTTATTTATTTTTGAATGTTTAACGGTCTGTCCGTGACATCCGTTTCTACCGGATGTTATTTTTAGTCCATTTGAGCGTTTCGAATGAGTTCTGCGCTTTTGACCATTTTAAAGGCATGATAGGATTTTTTTCTGCTTATGGGGCAGGACAGCAAGGTTGGCAAGAACCCAGCCCAGCCGGCATGACTAGCCACAGTGCGATATCATGCCGACTGCCTTCCTTGATGTTCCATTGAAAATGCGAGACCATAACAATCTTACAATTGTTTCGATTATGGGCATTACCAAAGCACCTGCACAAAGCCCAAACGTAATCCAGATGCTTGTTTTGTCTGCAACGAAGTGGGCCACACAAGATTCCAATGCTGAAGAAGAAGAAGACCAGCGGAGTGGCAGCGGCAGTAGTCGATCAACAACATGAGTATTTGGAGGAGGATATTCCTAACTTTGCATTTAATTATGATGATTGTATTGATTACGAGTATTTGGAGGGGGCCGCGGAGTCGCAAGGGTCAATCGGGGCGATTGATTGTCAGGTTAAGGCCGAGTTTCAATAGTTGCCGGCCAGTGGCAGCCTCAACCCTGGTGGCAACCTCGGCCTCTTCACAATTACTGTCACTGTCAAGTGACAGACCGTGTATTTCCGGTCTCTTTTTTCTTGATATTGGATTGACAAGACGTGTCTCACGTGGAAAATTAATAAATCGAAGAAAACATCCGGCATCCTACCGAGTTATTACAATACTACGAATATTCTTATGTTATTTAGCATTTGCGCCAATGAAGAAACTAACATGATTTTTTTTATTAATTTTATGTTTTATTTTGGGTGGCTTCTTCTCTAGCGATGGTTTTAAAAGTACTCTTCCATAGCTACTCAAACGAGTAATGCTTTGAGAGTACTTTCTTAAGTAATCTCCTGTTAGTACTCCATTATGTAATCCATCGAGGGTGGTTTAACCATATATAAAAGTAAATAAATAAATATAAGGCGCGATAACCTCCGAAAAGATCTAAGACCGAGCTTCTCTTCCAATTTGCGTCGTGCTCCTCTTGATTTTCCCTACAAATTGGCCGGACGGGACCTACATGTTTATGCCGACTCCGAATGGCATCTGCAAGGCAGATGAGATTTCACCGAGAGCTTTTCATGGCAGAAATACACTCGGAGCGGTTGCCAGACACTGCCGAGGGGCGACCCCGCTTAGAAAAATTTTCTTCTAATTGAAAAACCTTATTTCTAAAATTTTGATGTTGCTTTGCCCGGGGTCTGAACCCAGGTCATACGGTGTGGTAGGCGGAGCACGATACCATCACACCTCCATATATACCAAGGAGTAATGTTGTGAGAGCAGTTTCGCAAGTAATCTCTTGTCGGTACTACATGGAGTAATATTTCAGGAGCAGTTTAGAGAGTACAGTTCCGCACATACTCCATAGGGTAGTTTTTCTGGAGTACTTTGGCATATAATCCTTTGTGGGTGCCTCCATGGAGTACTACAGTGAAAGTACTCTCACGTATGTACACCATGGAATACTCACAAACAAAGCGAGAGTGGGATCTCCTACTCCTCTCCTAGGACATCGCAATGTTAATTGGAGCACATTTTTTGTATGAATACAGATCAGTTTTAGAACAATCCTAGGGTTGAATTTTATATAAGGTGCCACGATTTTCCAACATTTGTTGATTTATAGGGCAGAAGGGGGTCCTAAAAATCACCAAAATGGAATCCGTAGCTCTAGGAAACTCTTAGTTTATGAAATATAAGCTTTTTAATTTCCAAATTTAGTAAAATTTCAACTTAAGTCCTGCACTTAAAATTCGGGTCGGACGTATCGATAGCGGTATCAAAAGACGCGTATTTTCGTAAAAATTCAGAATCCGAAACCAGAAAATATATTTTTTATCTCGTTTAAAAGTTATTCGCGGAAAACCCGTCGGTACTATTGTCGCTTTTTTCGTTGTTGCAATTAAACAAACGAAAACATATGAAGGTTGTGAATAGCAGGGATGTACCTTAACGTTAAGCTAATCGTTTATCAAAAAATTTCCACCGTTTCCGTTGAAACACTTCGAAATATTATCGATAAAGAAATTACCAAGATAAATTGTATCTCGTTTTTAACCGAAACGAAAAGCTTTCGTTAACGTTAAAAACGTTAACAAAAACGTAATACTTCATGTTTGAATTGTGCTGGCAATGCTATAGCCATGGTAAAGCCGTAAGGTGGTAACAACGAGTGGACATACACATAAACGCCATGTACTTTGTTTGTGTAATTCGTTGTTGGTAATGTCAGAAATACTCTGAGATTATCGTACTGTCAAAATTTATGAGAAAAGTTGCAATCAGCTTGGCTAATGCTTTCACCTTAATGACTCCGCCATCAATCAGCTTTGCCAGCATAGTTAAAAATTAATAATCAACATAAACGATTTGATTTCGTTTTGATATGGCAGAAAACGAAACAAAATCATTTCGTTTATTTGACGTTCTTAACGTTAATAATCGTAACGAAATGATATCGGTTCGTTGGTTAAACATGCCTGGTGAATAGTGTTGCTAGCTTCGCAAAAATATCTTTTTATTTTGGTAGAACATTATAAGGTGGTGGCACGTCGACATTAAAATTAAAAAGCTTATATTTCATAAACTAATGGCCGTTTTCACACTGGCGAGTTAACTCAAGTTTTACTTTAACTCAGTTGCAAGAGTTAACCTACACTTCAATAAACTTCAATTTCACAGTGAAGAGTTAACTTTCCAATGAAGTCAAATAAAATCAGCTGATTTTAGTAATAAAGTATGGCAACATTATTTATTAGTGAGAAAGAAGAATAATAATCAAAACAAAATAGCAAAATGTCTGACCAGAAGCGCGCATCAAATTTTTCATCAGCAGAAATTGACAAATTATTATTAATTGTCGAAACAAAGAAAAGCATTATAGAATGCAAAAAAACCGACCGCGTTAGTGTCGATATGAAGGAGAAGTGTTGGGATGAAATATCCCTTCGTTTCAATGCCGAGTTTGGTACGGGAGGCTCGAAGAAAGTGCTGAAGGATAAATATAGTAATTTAAAGAAATCGTTAAAAAAAAAACCAAATCAGAAGTGCGAAAATCCTTATATACTACTGGTGGAGGTCCAGCATCAAGCCATACATATTCTCCATCAGATAAGCATTTAATGCGTATAGTGCACGATACGCAAACAAGCGGTAGGGGATCGCAATACGATGGCGACCACACTATGGAAGATGGTAAGCATACTTAATATTCTATAGGATGAGCTGGTAATTATTTCTGTTTATTTTCAAACAGTTCATGCAAATAGTGGTGAAGATTTTGAAAACGAAGTAGTGACTGAGGAAGGGATAGTGGAAGTGTTAGAGGACTGCGAAGACAAGGAAGGTATTTCTAATATTAATTTCAAATTTGACGACGATGTGACTTTTAACTATGTAATTTTTCTAGATGTTAATGTAAAATTGAGCAAATATACTCCTAGTATGCTTAAAAGCGCTAAAAGCGCCAAGCTGGCACCAAATTTAAGACAAAGCTCGAAGTCCAGCTGGGACGATTTGGCTGAAACCAAGAAAATATGCGCTGAAAAGGACTTGGAAATGCGTATAAAGGAACATGACATGAACGTTAGGCGGGGGGAAGAGGGACGTGCTCAACGGCTATTAGAGCATGAACAGCGAATGAGGCACGCAGAAGAAGAGCATCAAATCAGGATGAAGATTTTAAAAACTGATTTGCAAGAAAAACAACTACGTCTGCAAAGCCCAAAAAACGATTTGGAGCAGCTCTAGAGATTTTGGGAGTAGGAGGGCGTGTATGAGCGGGCACAAGAGTATGAGTGTAAGTTGGGAGTGGGAGTGGGAAGTGGTAGTGGAGTGGGGAGTGTGGGGTGGAGTGGGAATTGGGGAGTGTGGAGTGAAGTGGGAATTGGAGAGTGTGGAGTAGGGAGTCTGGTGGATTGTGGGGAGTGGTAGTGTAGTGGGGAGTGGGAAGTGTGTAGTGTAGTGGGAATTGGGTAGTGTGGAGTGGAGTGGGAATTGGAGAGTGTGGGGTGGGGAGTGGGGAGTCTGGTGGATTGTGGGGAGTGGTAGTGGAGTGGGGAGTGGGAAGTGGGAAGTGGGAGTGTGTGTGCGAATGCGCAAAATGTATAAATATATGAAAGCCAAAGTTCGGAAGGGACAAAGACGCAAATATACAACCTTGAAAATAATTTTAAATTTGTTTTATTTAACTGAATATGTTATTTTAGAGTTTAGCTCATCAGACGACTGCTCATCTGCGTAGGAATGTATCCTTCCGGCTATTCAAATAGTTGGCGGTCCACTTATTAAGGCGCGGGGAAGCGTTGACTCTTCTATGTGCTGGAGTAGGATGCTGTGATCTACTGTGTCAACAGTTTTGACAGGTCAAGCGCTACGATTACTGTCCTATGATGCGATTCTTGCATTAGCGCTAATGGCGCTATGCAATTTACGGAACCATGATGGCTGTCCAGCAAAAGGGGTTGTTGTTGTTGTAGCGGTACTTCGCCCCGTTCAAGCGAGACCACTACCACTGTTGTTGTTGTTGTTGTATCAGTGCTTCGCCCCACCTAACAGCCAGTGAGTAAGGCGCTGATATTAGGGCGGTATCCACTGGGGCAACAGTTGGCAGGAGGGATGTAGATGTTGATGATTTCTAGGTTTGCATCACCTTACCGGACAGATAGGCCTTCGGTCGATGCCAGGAGCAAATATATAATATTGCACAGAGTGGTGTATGATAAACGCGAGTCCACCTCCATTTCCGCTCATGCGATCTTTTCTGTGGACATTATACCCAGAACAGGTTTGCAGTGCAGATCTTGCTGTAAGTTTAGTCTCTTGAATCGCAGCAATTCGGATTTTGTGCCGCTTCATGAAATCGACTGTCTCCGTGATCTTCCCAGTAAATCCATTACAGTTTAACTGCAGAATTCTGAAGTACAGCGGGGGAGACTTCGCCACTCTGGGAGTAAGTGACGGGTGACTACGCCTGGGTTGAGGAATGCCTGCACGCAACTGCTGTCTTGGCCCTGGGACTGGGCGTCCTTGGGCAAGCATTGGGGTACCCGGTAGATTGGGGTTTGCGACCTGGCAACATGGCGCAATGAAACCCGTCGGGGGGTTGCCGTCGCGGAGACCAGAACATCTAGGAAAGTGGCACCGCCCAAGGCAGGAGCTGCATTGGGCGGATGTCGCAAACATATATATTCTGTGCTGGCAAACGGTGCAAACGAGGTTAGGGACTAAGAGTCTATTTCCCTGACCTACACGATTGCTGCCGGAAAAGAGGGGGGGAGAAGACGGGGGCAGGGGCTGACGCTCAGCCTTGCTACCGACTCTACTACGAAGATAGCAGTTATGAGTGGTAGCAGCTGTTTGAGTTGTTGTCGCCGTGGGGCGCGAGCAGCAGCGGGTACTTGTTGTGGCTTGCTGAGCAGCGGGGCTGCTGGAAGGTAGTGGGGGCGCTTAGGCGTAGACTACGGGACGGCCTTGGGCTTGAACAGCAAGGAGCCACAAAAGATTTATAAAAGTTACGTGGACGTCGGAATTTGGGGTCAAGCCCAGAACAACCTGTCCGATGCAACCATCCCTTACACGAGACACACTTAATAAAATATGACCGTCCTAAAAAGATTCTTTTCCGGCAGATGCAGCAAAACCATTTCTCAGGACCGGGATCAGGAGACGGACCCGGATTGGATTTGATACCTTCCCGGAGCAAGAGAATATGAAGCAGTCCCGCTGCAAGAAGCTGCTGGGAGGATGATAATTTGTGGGAGGGACGCAACAAATTAAGTGGGGTTACGCTGAAATGACAGTCCTTGATCGGAAAAAATCCCGAGTCGCTCCGGTACCTAGAACCGACTGCCACTACCACTCATAGGTTGTCATCGAAATCATCTAACGGGAGTCGAAGGGAAACAGCTGCTTCGAAAGGGTTGGACCATACAATGTGTTGTTAGATCTGTTGGCTCCACATCACAGTTAAAAAGGTGGTTTGTGTCATGTGGAGACCCATCGCAGGCTGATTGATTCTGGATAAGTATGAGTTTGCTCTACTACAGTATGTATGTACATGTCATTATTTACAATAAGTTCGAAAAATGCTGATCAATTAAAGTAAGTCTCATATGATTATTTCGGCTAATGCTTGGTAAATGATTGTAAGCTGGAAATTCTAGGCTGCTTCTTATCATGTCTTCAATGCCTGGCGACAAAGGTGGAGGCTCCCAATCTCTATTCAAACAGCAAATATTGTGCAAAACTGCAGTGGCGACAACAATACTCGCAACTTTTGCTATATTTATTCGCAACCCTAGTGATAGTACTGGAAATTTACGTTTCCATACGCCATACGAACGCTCAACGCAGTTTCTTGTTCTAACTAAGGACTCGTTATAAAGATTTTCTTCTGGACTATTGCATAGTGACAAAGGTGTTAATACCCAATTTGTATTTTGATAACCACTATCAGCTACAACGATTCCATTTTGGAACTCCCCATTTTCAAGACGTACGCATATACGAGAATTTCGAAAAATGGTTGCATCATGTGCGGATCCTGGCCACCGCGCTACAATATCCAATATCTTGAGAGTGCTATCACAAAGGGTTTGAACATTGAAAGAAAACCACCCTTTTCGATTCCGATAAAGTTCAGCCTCATCTCCTCCTGTAATAATACATTTCCAATAACTAATGAAGGAAACAATTTTCGAGTTAGTTTACCAGGTGAACTAATTTTTATATGAGTACAGTCCATAGCAGCTATAACCCAGGGGAATTTAGCTATCATATAAAACTGCTTTTGAATACTTCGAAGTTCTTCATCAGAGGGAAAACAGATGATTTCTTTGGCAAGTAGCGCTAAGTTGTGGGAGACAACTGTAACTACGCGCGAAGTTGTTGTTGTAGCTACTCCACATAGATCGCTTACTGTTTGCAGAAAACTTCCAGTTGCATAAAAGCGAAGAGTAACTGGCAGCATTGTTTCAGCGGTTAAGGCACTATTCCTACGATTTAGAAAAATTACAGTGATTTCTGCAATGCTACCAAAGTTGCTGCTTACCATTTCGTTTTGTGTTCCAGTTTATCCTTAATTTTAGCTAATACAGCCCAAGCTACTTCTTTAGTCAATCTAAACCGATCACGAAAATCCTTCTCATCATAGTTTGAGAACACAGTTCTTTCACGAATAGGTTTGCTCCTACGGACAATTATTCTTCTAGCAACACTATGATCTTCTGCATCGTTCATTTCCTGTAATTCCTGATAGTCAAAACGGTCCATTTTATTCCGAGCAACGTAAAATAAAATTTGCATTTAAAATTTCTATTTCAAAATCAACGTCAAATAAATAAATAAATAAATATGTATTTCAAAGTCAAACAGCTGATTTCTAACTAGAGTTTAACTCGCCAACATTGGGCAGTAAACTTTTAGTTAACTCGTTACAGTGAAATTGAGAATCAATAGTTAACTGTGGAATGTAAGTTAACTTGCCACTGTGAAAATAGCCCTAAGAGTTTCCTAGAGTTGAGGATGATAATTTTCTGATTATTAGGACCCTGTCACCCGTCGAAAAAAAAGTTGGAAAATCGTGGCACGTTATTCAAAATATTCCCCTATCTTGTGCGCGTCTATAAACCCTACAAGAAACGCTGATAGTTTTACTAATACACTCACACTTGTAATTGACAATGCTAATCCTGCGATGACGTAAACATTGATACTCAAATTTATGTATGTTCCTTTGTTCGCTCACACATGTCCGCATGTTCCCAACGACAGCCTATAATCATGAAAAAGGACTCAAACTGGGAAAGTTTCGGACACCTGGTACAGAACAAAAGAACATACAGCAGATACCATTATGCATGTGAGACAGATACATAATTCTCAACTGAATTTTATGTATGCGAGAACACTTTATCCGATTTAATTATGTTGTCACTACTGACTGTCATATGACAATCAAATGATTATCACGGTTGTTTTGTTATTTTTTAAATTCCGCCATTTTCAACCGACAAAAAGCATATAAAAAATAAGTTTAAAAAATGAAAAAGAGAGTATTTCAATGCTCCATGCTAAAAGAAAAAAATCGAAAATAATATTAAAAAATACCAAAAGCTGTCGGAAGGTATGGGGCGCACTCAAAAAATTGATTCGCGAAAAATAATAGTGGTTAGTGGTGATTCCGCATGAGGAAAGCGCTCTTCTGTTGATTTGTTATTTTCTGAATTTTAATTGAACATTCTGAACTCGAATTCTTATAAAACTATTTATTTTAAACAAATAAAAAACACGTCTGCTTTTATCACGTACAAAATTAAAAACGTAATGAAATAAAGTAAATAAAAAGCAAAAATCATTGTTTCATTTTTGGCGGAATATAACAATGGTCATTTATGATAGTATAACAGTCAAACCTGATATCTACAGTAAACTATCATTTATGACACTTTTTGATAGTTACAGTGTCATCACTGATCAAGGAAAAGGAATGAGAGTGAGCAGTACGGCTATATACTTAATCAGTAGGCCATGTTGGTGTATAAGAAGGAGACAAAAACTCACACGTACACAGTTGTTTACATCACATTTGCGCAAGTCTCCTTAAGTTCGTGATAGAAAGTTTGTATGAGGCGCTGATCGTTAGGTTGACATTGCTGACAATCAGATGATAGTCATATGATAGTCAGTATTCTTGTAGGGATGCTACGCCTCGTGTGCATCTTGCCTTAGTTTGATTCACAAGCGTTTCAATTTTTATTTGATATAAAACAAATATATTGTAACGAATTTGCTTGTAAATCCTCTTATTTGCAATCCTCTGCTAAGTTCGAATCACTAAATTGTTGAATAAATAACTCCAATTTGTAATAATGTAAAATGGCCTTTATTAAAGTACTTCACAATAACAAACTGTGCAACGAATAGCTTGCTTAATAACCACACTGATTGATAGCTCAATGAAACTCTACTATTCAAAATAACACTGCTATTGCTCGCTAGATATCGCCTTAATCAAACTGCTTGACAACTCAAATCAAACTGAATTCCTTCTTACTCGCTTTCCCCGCTTTTATAGTTTACGCTGCATACTTCTAGGCTCTTCGATTTGCAGAACTTAGTAGTTGTTTCGGCTACAAAATCACCAGCCACAACTACGTGCACAAATTATTGCTCTCTCTTGTGACAACTCAGATAAGATATATGCACGTGTTTGTGCATTGCCGCTCCGCTGCTCGTATACGTACATATGTGTAGACGCAATTATTTATTCGTTTATGTAGATACATAAAGATTGAATTATTGATGTGAATGTTTGTAGTTTGCGCACATAGGCATATAAGTAAATGCATCTGTGTGTGACATCTCTCTGGGCTGCCTTATATATGTGTATACTTGATTTAATTATTAACGTAAATACTGCTTGGCATGGCCTTAGCATCGCCTTAGTGATGGGATAATTTAGTGATGCTAATATCCGTGACACTGCCCTCCACCTAAGTCTGATCGTCCCGATCAGACAAATCTCTCGATCTAAACGTTGCTAGCCTTTCCAAATGGACCACCTTCATTTTGGTTCGTGGTTTACCGATGGTTTGTATGCGGTACACTACATCGTTGATCCGTTTTACAACTTTGTATGGGCCTTCCCAATTACACTGCAATTTCGGGGACAAACCTTTTTTACGTTGTGGGTTGTATAACAGCACCAAATCTCCTTCCTGAAAACCTTCTGAATTAATTGCTTTATCATATCTGGCTTTCATCTTGTCACTCATAATCTTTGTTCGTTGCATTATCAGATCATGTATTTCTCTTAGCTCTTCTTCCAAATCACTAGCGGATTTCCTGACATTTCTCTCCGCATTGGCATCTATCCCAAACTTCAAATCAGCTGGCAGTCTAAGGTCATTGCCAAAAATTACTTTTGCAGGGGTTTGGCCCGTTGTCTCATGCACTGCTGATCGGTAAGCCATCAAGAATAATGGTATGCGGGTATCCCATTCTTTATGGTACTTGTCCACTACTTTCCTTAAGTGCTCCTCCAATGTTCTATTGAATCGTTCTACCATACCATCGGATTGAGGATGCAATGAAGTTGTCCGTGCTTTTCGAATGCCCAATGACTTACACATTTCCTGGAACACAGTTGATTCGAAATTCCTGCCTTGGTCAGAATGTAACTCCATTGGTACACCATACCTTGCAACCCAGTTGTTTATAAAAACTTCTGCTACCGTTTCCGCTTCTTGATTTGGGATTGGGTATACCTCTGGCCATTTGCTGAAATAATCCATAACTACCAGTACATATTTGTTTCCGCCGTTGCTAGTAGGAAATGGACCGGCGACATCCATAGCGATCCTTTCAAATGGCGCACCTGAGTTATATTGCTTCATCTGGCCATGACTTCGTGTTCTGGGCCCTTTCGCTCTGCTGCAAACCTCGCAGTTCGCAATCCACTCAGTGACCGACTGACGGCAACCAACCCAATAGAATCTCTGTTTAATCTTCTCGAGCGTCTTGGTGATTCCAAGATGACCTCCGCTTGGACCATTATGCAGCTCGCTGAGCACATCAGGAATCCTCTTTCTGGGAACAACTATCAGTTTATTCTTGTATTTACCATCCTCACTCTCCCATACTCGATGAAGGCAACCGGATATCAATTCCAACTGTTCCACTGTGCCCAATATGACTTCGCAATGGGACTCTCTGCTGACATCTCTTCTCTGTTTTGTCTTTCATTTCGTTCGAGCCCTTGCATAACACGTGACAGATCTGCATCTTCTAGCTGGCACTTTCTTAGCTGTTCCTTATCCCATTCATCCATCACATGTTATAGTCATTAGCCGGACATCTATAATGTCTTCTTTAGCCTCGGCTTTTGAACAGTGCTTGCATTCCAAACTACATGGTCTTCGTGACATTGCATCGGCATTTCCATGGGTACTACCTTTTCGATGCTCAATGGAAAAGTCATAGCTTTGTAGTCGCTCGATCCACCGTGCCAATTGTCCTTCCGGATTACGGAACTGCAGTAGCCATTTTAAAGCTGCTTGATCTGTCCTGACACGGAATCGCTAGCCGTAGAGGTATTTGTGAAAATGTTTAACGCACTCTACCAATGCCAACAGCTCTCTCCGCGTAACGCAGTAGTTCCTCTCTGGTTTTCCAATCGAACGGCTGTAATATGCAACTACCTTCTCCTGTCCATCGACCAGTTGTGATAAAACACCTCCTATAGCATATCCACTCGCATCTGTATCTAGAATAAATGTTGCTCCTGGAATCGGATATGCTAACATTGGGGCAGTGCACAAACGCTCCTTCAATGTTTGGAAAGCCACTTCTTGCTCCTTCTTCCATTCAAAAGCTTTATTTTTTCTTGTAAGCTCATGGAGGCTATGGGCTACGCTGGAAAAATGTTGTACAAATCGGCGGTAATATGTGCACAGCCCAAGGAAACTTCTTAATTCATGTAGGTTCTGTGGTCTTGGCCAATCCTTTACAGCCTCTATCTTTTCGTTCGCAGTGCAGATGCCCTCTGTCGTTACCTTGTGACCCAAATAATTTACTTCCTTTTTAAACAGCGCACACTTTTTGGGACTTAACTTCAGACCAGCGCCAGCTATTCTTTGGAAAACTTCCTCCACGTTCTTAAGATGTTCATCGAAATTCTTGCCCAATACGATGATGTCGTCCAGGTACACCAAGCATGTTTTCCAATGTAGTCCTTTCAATACCTGATCCATGAGTCTCTCGAAAGTAGCTGGTGCATTACATAGTCCAAATGGCATTACTGTAAATTGCCAAAGACCATCTCCGACGCTGAAGGCTGTTTTCTCTTTGTCTTCCTCCTTTACCTCCACTTGCCAGTAGCCGCTTTTCAAGTCGAGTGTGGAAACCCATTTCGTACCAGAGAGCGAGTCCAGAGTGTCATCAATTCTTGGCAATGGGTAGCTATCCTTTTTCGTAACGTCATTCAACTTCCGGTAGTCCACGCAAAACCTCATTTTTCCATCCTTCTTCTTTACAAGTACTACCGGTGAGCTCCAGGGACTAGCTAATGGTTCGATGACGCCGCTGTCGCTCATTTCTTGTATAATTTGACTCACAACTTGCCGTTTCGCTAGTGGAACACTACGTGGAGCTTGACGGATCGGCCTCGCATCTCCAGTGTCAATTTGATGTTTCACAACTTTAGGAGCAGTTGTTTTGCCTTACTCTGATATGCTTCCTCTAGCCCCTGCGTCCATGCCGTGATGTCATTTGAAAGATTAGTATTACTAGTTGAAACGTGTTCCTGGAGCTGTTCACAGTTAATAACTACTTCAGCCTCTTGGCATCTTCCCAAAATAGCTCCTTTAGTCAGTTTGAGTGGTGAATTGAACTCATTGAGTACTCTTACTGGAACACGTCCATCTTGTTTTGTCATAGCCAGGGTTTTTCCTACAAGTATGTTCAGTGCTGATTTGTTTGCTGCTTCGACAACCCACAATTTGTTTGTCCCACAATCTCCATCAACCTTTGCCCAGATGACTGCTTCGGATTTTGGTGGTATTCGCTGACTCTCTTCCACCAGCACTCGTTTACTGCTGTAGCCTCTCTCGTAGCCGAAATTAAGTGGTACATCCATGTTCTTATATCGCATCGTCTTGCTTTGCATGTCGATCTTGATGCCCTGGTCGATTAAGAAGTCCACTCCAATTATGATTTCATCAACAATCTCTGCCACTATAAAATTGTGTACTACCGTGACGTTCCCAATTGCGACTTCACATGATACTTCTCCTAGAACATTGCAGTCTTCTCCAGTGGCTGTACGCAATCTTGCTCCATGCAATGGTGTTATCTTCTTGTTGACTAAATCCGCTGGAATGATGGAATGAGATGCACCCGTATCTACAGTCAGTAAACGTTCCTTTCCATCCACATGTCCTCCGACAGTAAGATTGTTTGACCTTCTTCCAATTTGTGAGATAGAGATTATGGGGCATTCAATTGAGGGAGCCAGCTGTCGCCCCTTGCGGCTGACTGGCTTTAGTTTAACGATTGAGTGGACTTGGAGATTTGCTCATCTCCTTCAGCTCTGCGATTACGGCCACCCACATTGTTGGAGCTATTGGGACCGGTGCTGCAATGTCGTGCAATATGACCTGGGTTGCCGCACTTGAAACATTTAATAACTCCGGCATTTTTCTGTTGTGATCCCTTCAGTGCTTCCAAAATTGTGTCTACCCATTCTGGCCTTTCTACTTCTACACGATGAGCCTTATATGCTGGTTTACTTAATAGGGAGGCAGTTTCCTGAGTCAATGGATGTGATACCGTTTCAGCAAATGTCAGTTTTGGGTTCGCGTATGTAGCTCGCTTCGTTTCCACGTCTCGTATGCCATTTATAAAACTCTGGATTTTTACCCTCTCGGTGTATTCCACGGGTGCGTCCGCATTTGCGAGATGAGCCAACCTTTCAACATCTGAAGCAAACTCCTGCAATGTCTCATTTGCTTTTTGGTAGCGGTTTTGCAACTCAATTTGGAATATCTGTTTTCTATGCTCGCTTCCATAACGTCGTTCTACAGCAGCCATCAATGCGTCATAACTGTTCCGTTCGTACTCTGGAATAGTCTGTAAGATTTCGGCAGCTGGTCCTTTCAATGCTACGAAGAGCGCGGCAACTTTATCTTCCACATTCCAGTTGTTCACTGCTGCGGTCTTCTCAAACTGTAGCTTAAAGACCTGAAAAGGAACAGAACCGTCAAAGGTTGGTGTTTTTACCTTTGGATTACTCGCTGAAACTGCTGGACGATTTAATTGTAACTGCTCCATACGACCCTTCAAATCATCGACTTCTGCCTGAAATTGAGCGATTTTTGCATCCTGCGCTTCCAGCTTTGATGTTACCCTTGCTTCATGTGCTTCTAACTGTGAAGACATTTGTGCCACCTGTAATGATAAGCGCTCTTCTTGTTCTTCCATCTTTGATGTTATGCGTGTCTCCTGCGATTCCAGTTGGGATGCCGTATATGTCTTCTGTTCTTCCAATTGCGTTTCCATCTTGGATGTTATACGGGTTTCCTGCGACTCCAGTTGTGAAGAAATTTGTGTCGACATTTCTGAAATACGTGTTTCTTGTGCTTCAATCTTCAATGTTATTCGTGTCTCTTGGGATTCCATCTGTGATGACATATACGTTTTCTGTTCTTCTAGTTGAGATGCCAGTTGAGATGTTATATCTGTCTTTTGCGATTCCAGTTGAGAAGCCACTGTCGATGTTTGAGCAGATATTGCAGCCAAAATCATGTTCAAGTCTGTGCTGGTAACCGTCTGCGATGTTTCGTTTTTCTCTTCAATTTTTGTTGTCTCCTCGCCATCAAGGTGAAAGACATACTCTTCCACATCAATTCCTTCTGCTTCCATTGTCTCTCGTAGCCGTGCCTGAAGTTCAAGTTTAACGCCGCTTGTATTCAATCCACGGGTCTCCAACTCCTTCTTTAGTTGCTGGATCTTCAATTCACCGAACTTTGCCATGTCCTTGTTGTCCTTTGGAATTTATTCAACAATTCCTCTTCTGACACCAATTGTAACGAATTTGCTTGTAAATCCTCTTATTTGCAATCCTCTGCTAAGTTCGAATCACTAAATTGTTGAATAAATAACTCCAATTTGTAATAATGTAAAATGGCCTTTATTAAAGTACTTCACAATAAAGCTGTAACACAATGCCGAGCGATGACGATATACGCCGCGTCGGGCGATGACATTTTTCAAATTTATGCTCAGATATTTCGTCCAGTTAAACACAATAGACAGCGGCGGCGATATTTTCTGACATTTTCTGTCATTTCTTCAATGGAAAATAATTTCTTATATTAGTGACCATTTCTTGTGGGAAATGAATTCAATTTAAAGTCAGCATTAGCAGTATATACAATAAATGAGAAACAGAGGGCGTTTGTTGAAAATTTTTAAAATTATAAACATCATTTTTGTAATGGTGAATATATATCGCGAGGTGTGCCAGCAGTTGAAGCGGCGATGGTGGGTGCGGCCAGTTAATCGTACAAGGAAGGCTCTGAGCTTCCACGAAACTTCCTTCGCACAGTTGAAACTCTCAGATGAAGAACATTTCTTCAAGGCAACACGTATGAATGTTGCAAAGTTTAATGCGCTACTGAATTTTTTACGAGAGCGAGTTCAACGTTTTTCCATAAGAGAACCAATAAGTGAAGAAATCCGTTTGGGTATCACTTTGATGTAAGTAATTTTATAAACTACATATCTGTGTAAAAATGGAGTTTCAACAGGTTCTTGGCACAAGGCTGTAATCCACAGTATTAAGCTTGGTCATATAAGTTGGGTGTTTCTACAGTTAGGAAAATAATATACGAGACATGCGATGCAATTTGGCATGGACTACGCGAAATTTACCTTGCCCAACCAAATCAAACCGAATTGAAAAATATTGCAGACAGGTTTGCTTCAATTGAAGTATGGTATTTAGTAACTATATATACTCATATATTATTTATATTTTGGACAGGTCCTATGCAAAAACTGGAATGCCACATTGTCTCGGCGCGGTGGACGGCAAACATGTGAAAGTAGTTTGCCCCAAACGTAGTGGTTCACTCTTTTTTAATTACAAAAAGACATTCAGTGTAGTTCTGATGGCAATATGCGATGATAGCTATACGTTTTCATTTGTAGACGTTGGTGCGTTGGGAAGCCAAAGCGATGGGGGAATTTTGGCACGAAGCGTATTTGGTAACATGATTCTAAGAAACGACCTGGAAATTCCTCCCCCAGATAACCTTCCAGGTAAAATGTTTATAACAAATAAGGTTTCAGTTAATTGATGCCATATTTTATTTAGGTACGGACCAAATATTTCCATATTTTTTCTTCGGTGACAGCGCATTTCCTCTGAAGCCTAATCTCATGCGCCCTTACCCTGGTCAAAATTTGTCACCCGCCAAACGAAATTATAACAAAAGGTTATCCTCCGTACGAGTGCACATTGAAAACACCTTTGGTATATTAGCAAATAGATGGAGAGTTCTTCATACAACGATTCACGCTGCTCCATAAAATGTGGGCAAAATTGTTTTAGCAATTATTTAATGCTTGACAGTAGTAGTGGAGACTTCGATCCGAACAGAGCCAGCAGTGATGAAAATGGGAATTTCGATTGTGGACAACTTTCAACAAGAATGACATCTATTCGAATTGCTCATTCCAATCGATCAACAAATGAAGCATTTAGTTTGAGAGAGGAACTAGCGGAATACTTACTAGAAAGGCCAATGCGATCTGTGTGAAATCGGCAAACGTACCTTAAAATACCAATGCGGACATATGTAGCTACTTTTTTTATTTTACCAAATCTTATAATATTAAAAGTGAAGCTTTAAAATATACGGTAAACTAGGGTTGGAAAAATTTAAATGCAGTAAAATGTCCTCTTATCCTACAGCTTTTGTATTAAGTTTGAATGAGCCGTCTCTCTTTTTACGAAACTTGTTTTCGTCTTTTTACTGATATGTTTTAGAGTTCCACTCTTATTTAGTCCCTATACAAATCTCCTATTTGTTGCCACCTGTCGATATGTACCAATTATTGGACTTCACTGCCAACGGGAGCTAAAAAATAATAATATTAGCGTTTTCGGAGGGTGCCACCTACTTCTCAAGAGGGCCTGAATGGCTAATAAAATTCTTATAATTGGAAATTTGTACGGAAAATCCTTTATTAACTAATCGAGTGAATATTCAAGACTATATTTTTCCACATAAGGTGTCATTTGGTGCTTTTTCCGAAATAATATTTAGCCTTGTTATGTACCCAGCCAATAAACGGTTTTCCTCAATTTAGAAAGAAACACACACATTCTAATTTATTATAAGTATTTATTTACGTTGCTATATTAGCCTTAAAATTTTGTAGAGATAATGTTAAATAATTATCTTTTATTTGTACTGAGATTACTCATTCTTATCGCATTCATAGATCGTCGATGTTTTGCAAAACCGTCCAATTCGCAAAGGTGAGATTTGATAACCCAGAGCTCCAGACATCTAACTCGATCCAAAAAAACATTAATTTGATATTTGAGTACTAATTGTTTAAAATAACGGTTAAATTAAGTTTTTATTTCAAAATTGAATATAAGCTCCTTTTGTTAAAATAAGCGAGCTTAGGGGAAAACCGCAGGCATATTGAAATTCACATGAACTAAATGCTATTAGGTATTTAGAAAAAGGATTACTTTATTATCATAGCAAAAACCTCAAAAGAAAAAAGTGGTCTGCAATAAGTTTCACTTCTCCCCTGTTAAGTTTCAGTACCGCGAGAGAGGCGGAATTGCAATTGGTCGATAGGTGATTTTGCAAAGACATCGACTAGATACATCTGCTAGTAATAACAGCAAGAATAGTTTGCAAATTTTAACACATATTTTTGTATTTTATATCCATTGATTAAAAAGAAATTTTATGAATTATATAACGAAAACTATGTCTATGAAAAATCGAAAAATATGCTTGAAAATTCGATATGTTTTTAAAATTCTTAATGAAACTTTCCAAATGGTTTTGAAAATTTAGTACGCAGTATAATTCATTTTATCATTCAATCATTCAAAATGTAATATTTAGTATGAAATATGGTAATTTAAATGTTTTTAAAAATCTCTATAAAAAGTATATAAAAGTATGCAGCATAATTCATTATATCATTCAATCATTCCAAATGTAATATTTTTAGTATGTAATAAGTTAATTTAAATAAGTATTCTCTATTAACAGCAGCGAACAGAAAAATAGCAGTGGCAATCAAATTAAATTCGCCAATTAAATCCCTTTTTTCGATATTTGAAGAAAAAGCTTCAATGAATTTTGTTGCTAAAACTATGCAAACCATTCGCAACAAAGTTTACGAAAAATTCGAAAATTCGAGAGAATTTTACAAAAATTTCAAAGCTTTTATTAGAGTTCTCTGAATTTCTTTAAATATGCCTCCTTGTTGTGCAATCAATTTTAGTCTAACAAAGTTATAGGTCTCTCGAAGGGTGTTTTAGATTTTCCTCTATACAAAACGTGAAACAATTACTTTTTTATATCCAAATGCGTGTCGGGAAAAAAGTTTCGAAAATCAATCCGAATTCTGAGAGACCTATAATTTTGTTAGACTAAAATTGATAGGACTAGAAGGCTGCATACTCAAAGAGATTCAGGGAACTCTAATAAAAGCTTTGAAATTTTTGTAAAATTCTCTCGAATTTTCGAATTTTTCGTAAACTTTTTTGCGAATGTGGTTTGCATAGTTTTAGCAACAAAATTCATTGAAGCTTTTTCTTCAAATATCGAAAAAAAAAAAGAATTTAATTGGCGAATTTAATTTGATTGCCACTGCTACCTTTCTGTTCGCTCCTGTATGTCTTTACAATACACACACACACATTTACCATCAAGTAGTAAAATTTCATTACTCGAAGTAACATAAAACTGTCAATTAATACGTCCAGTTTTGATTTGCATCTACTTTTATGGCAAAAATGAATTTTTTTCTCACAACGGTCTATTGTAGCTGCTTACATAATTCAGCCATCTTACTTTAGCGCAGTAAATTCACTCCATGCAAGTTTAGCGAAATATGTCTAATTAATTTCCAAACTTATATTTTAATCTATGCAACTATTCATAATTTTTGTACAGGAGCTGTTATCCCTCAGAAAAATTATGGCATACTTCCAAACTAGCAAAGCAATAGCGAAAGTAACAAACGTTTCAGGATTTCCCTGATAAAACGCTCCAAAGTTATAGATCGGCTATACATACAAACACAAAATACATTTTTATCATAAAAGGACCCATGTACAAATTAGAAGTTTTGTAGTATTTTTTGATAAGTTACGTAATTGCTTTATGAAACGAAATAAAACCTGAACTACGAATAATAAAATTACTATGGGTTAACTGCGTCAGAAAAAGTGTATGTGTATTAATAAAAAGTTTATAGGGTTAGAACCATAGCCACTTTTGAAATGCCATCCTGTGTTTTGTGAACGCGAAAAAAAAATGTGATTCGCTACTCGTACAAATTTCAAATATGTTGGTTAGGTCCTTTGTGCATTAAGCTAACGATATGTCTGTCATGAGAGGTAAGCAGTCGCAACTCCACTTTTAGTCCAAATGGAATTAGTACCATTTTTCAATTTTATTATGGCTTCTTGACCTTCTGGCAAAAGATCTTAGCTCAGATATTGTTGGTTGCCTACACTTCGAACTCTACGATGTATTGCCATTGTCATTGTCATTGAGGTACTTGTTTTTCTCATTTCTCAAAATATATTTTTTGGACTTACGACTGTTTACCTATCAGCTAAAGACGTGAAATCATTGAACACTTGTTTTTCCTAGTTCTTCATAAACTAAAGCAACAACTTTCCTTTCAATATTGCGCACATTATTCTGTGATAAGTTGGCACTGGAAATTGTTTTCGCCAAGCTTTCAAACAAAAGCGATATTGAATCTCGTATTTTTTCTTGCTCAGGGGCACAACCTAAGTCTTGAATTGTTTTTGCGCATTCTTTTAGCACATCCTTGAAAACTGAAGTAACTTCGGCATCTGCTTGCTTTTTTAACTTCCGGTTCTTATTCTGAGAGACATAGCTTCTAGCTGCTTTATCATTTGAAGGTTTGGAATTCTCGTCAACTAACTTTGGTTCGTATACTATATACGGTTCGAAAGTAGCATCCATAATTGCATTTGGAGAATTGGAACAATCTGTCGAATTTTCGCTTATTTGCGATTCGTATATAAGTGGTTCACGATTTGAAGAGTTTGAGCAATCTGTTGACTTTTCATATACATCAGTATGTTCGTTAATCATGCCAGGATCACAATTTCCAACAGTTCTAAAAAGAAAAAAATATATGATTGATAATCTAAATTAATCTATTTTCTATTATATACATCCCAGTCCCGATCACACTATATTACATATGAGTATCACTGTACCAAATATTGTGGTAATTCTAACGCATCTTTAGTCGTCTAAAAACTGCATTGCATTCATGTATTTCCAACTTTTTGTAGCACTTCCTGCGGTGCTCCCGGAAGGAGATAGCGCACAGCGCTTACGCCTTTTATAAGTGTCCCGCAGACTTTTCCACTTTTTACGACATGTTTCTCCTAAAAAGGATACTTAAACATATGAGAAGAACCCACATCCAAACATATAAATACTTACCATCCAAGTTCAATGCTATGCCAATATTTTCAAATATCGACTGCTTTTTATTTAAATTTTTATAATCTGAAGAACCAAGATTATATAAACAATCGTTTTCCTTAACTTGTTCTATGATATATTCACTTATATCCATTTTAATCGCGAATTTTTCTCAATTTTCAATTTGCATACAAAATTTTCACAAAATAATTTTACACAAACAGCTGATTTGACTATACTAAGGGTGACCATATGAAAGGCAAAGGAAGAGAGAAAAAGGAACTAATGACTTCACACAAAGAACTCACTGAAAAACTTTATTATAATCATGCAAATTAATTTATTCTAATCCAGAGTTTGGAAATGTATGTTTGTGCTTTTTAAAGAACGAGATAAATGTATTTTTAGTTTAAATTTAACGTGAGCGTTGAAGCAAAAAATTAATATGGTCACCTTTGGCATAAATTGTCGTCATCGCCCGGCGGCGACGATAGAATTAAATCTATCGTCGCAAAATGACGTCGCGTAAATTCCGCTCTTGGCGTTCATTGTGTTCACCTTCATGTAATTATGGGGATTCTATTTTTGACAAGGCGATGTTCGTCGCGTTTATTTCGCGGCGTCAGGGCATTGTGTTTCAAGCTTAACAAACTGTGCAACGAATAGCTTGCTTAATAACCACACTGATTGATAGCTCAATGAAACTCTACTATTCAAAATAACACTGCTATTGCTCGCTAGATATCGCCTTAATCAAACTGCTCGACAACTCAAATCAAACTGAATTCCTTCTTACTCGCTTGCCCCGCTTTTATAGTTTACGCTGCATACTTCTAGGCTCTTCGATTTCCAGAACTTACTAGTTGTTTCGGCTACAAAATCGCCAGCCACAACTACGTGCACAAATTATTGCTCTCTCTTGTGACAACTCAGATAAGATATATGCACGTGTTTGTGCATTGCCGCTCCGCTGCTCGTATACGTACATATGTGTAGACGCAATTATTTATTCGTTTATGTAGATACATAAAGATTGAATTATTGATGTGAATGTTTGTAGTTTGCGCACATAGGCATATAAGTAAATGCATCTGTGTGTGATATCTCTCTGGGCTGCCTTATATATGTGTATACTTGGTTTAATTATTAACGTCCCTACAAGAAACGCTGATAGGTTTACTAATACACTCAAACTTGTAATTGACAATCCCTACAAGAAACGCTAATAGTTTTACTAATACACTCAAACTTGTAATTGACAATGCTGATCCTGCGATGACGTAAACATTGATACTCAAATTTATGTCTGTTCCTTTGTTCGCTCACGCATGTCAGCATGTTCCCAACGACAGCCTATAATCATGAAAAAGGACTCAAACTGGGAAATCTTCGGACACCTGGTACAGAACAAAAGAACATACAGCAGATACCATTATGCATGTGAGACAGATACATAATTCTCAACGGAATTTTATGTATGCGAGAACAGTTTATCCGACTTAATCATGTTGTCACTAGTGACTGTCATATGACAATCAAATGATTATCACGGTTGTTTTGTTATTTTTTAAATTCCGCCATTTTCAACCGACGAAAACCATATAAAAAATAAGTTTAAAAAATAAAAAAGATAGCATTTCAAAGCTCCATGCTAAAAGAAAAAAAATCGAAAATAATATTAAAAAATACCAAAAGCTGTCGGAATGTATGGGGCGCACTCAAAAAATTGATACGCGAAAAATAATAGTGGTTAATGGTGATTCATTTTTAAATGTGTTTCCGCATGAGGAAAGCGCTCTTCTGATGTTTTGTTATTTTCTGAATTTAAATTGAACATTCTGAACTCGAATTCTTATAAAACTATTTATTTTAAACAAATAAGAAACACGTATGCTTTTATCACGTACAAAATTAAAAACGTAATGAAATAAAGTAAATAAAAAGCAAAAATCATTGTTTCATTTTTGGCGGAATATATCAATGGTCATTTATGATAGTATAACAGTCAAACCTGATATCTACAGTAAACTATCATTTATGACACTTTTTGATAGTTAGAGTGTCAGCACTGATCCAGGAAAATGAATGAGAGTGAGCAGTACGGCTATATACTTAATCAGTAGGCCATGTTGGTGTATAAGAAGGAGACACAAACTCACACGTACACAGTTGTTTACATCACATTTGCGCAAGTCCCCTTAAGTTTGTGATAGAAAGTTTGTATGAGACGCTGATCGTTAGGTTGACATTGCTGACAATCAGATGATAGTCATATGATAGTCAGTATTCTTGTAGGGGTAAATACTGCTTGGCATGGCCTTAGTATCGCCTTAGTGATGGGATAATTTAGTGATGCTAATATCCGTGACAATATTGTTAATCGATACATATTTGTATTCGCTGGTGTATACACATCTGTAGATAACGATTTTCGGTAATCAACACTTCGTACAAAAACCAAAAGAACTTTCGCTGGAAAGTAAATTTGCTACTCTTCCGCTTATACAACCATCTAAACTTTAAAAGCATGTAAGTTCAAAGATCATTGCGAGATAACACCTTTTTGTTTTAGAAAATTTTGTATAAATTGGATTGCAACTTTATTTCGAGTTAAATGGGCTGTATATAAAAAGCTTGCACCGCATCGGTGGTTTGACTTGTATGGGAATGTTTGGAAAATTTATCGACAATATGGCGTTTGTATAAACCTGCAGCATTATTTTTTTGAAAATTTGCGTAGACTGGCTTAAACTACTTTAAAATGCACATTTATGAAGTATAAGGAGTTACATATATAGGGGATAAACAGGCTTTTGTAAATGATAAAGGACTGCTGATGTTTAAGAGGTTATGTTCACTTCTACTGCTGCGCCACGTAATTTAGTATAACATTTTTGTGTCAAAGGTGATATCAAAAGACAATAACTCAAGAATACGCATCGTTTTGGTAAAAAAGCGATATGTTGCGTTCGCTTAAGGTTCTTTCCTTGATTACAACAACGGGTAAAGTCTTGAACACGGGTCGAGAGAGGTGTCAATAAACGCGTATTGACCTCGATAACAATAATCCGAAGGCAGAAAAGAAAAATTGTATCTCTGTCCGGAGATATTTGCAGTTGAATATGGCAATGGTAGTAGTGCAGTTTACGGTACCCACCGAAATTTGGACCAAGATTTTCGAGTGAGGTATCAAAAGACGCGTATTAATCTCGAGAACAATAATCCGAAGGCGGAAAAGAAAAATTTTTTCTCTGTCCGGAGATATTTGGAGTTGGGTAATAGTGCAGTTTAGGGTACCCACCCAAATTTGGGCCAAACTTTTCGAGTGGGGTATCAAAAGACGCGTATTCACGTCTAGATCAAGAATCCGAAAGCAGAAGTTAACTTTTGTTACCCGTTCAAAAGTTATTAACGAAAAACCGAAAAAAGACCCGCGGGTCCCTCCGAAACCGGGGGTGAGATCCATAGTATTTTTGCGCAGAACACCTTTCTGCGTCGGCGGCCATCGGCCGCGCTTATAAAAAATAACCCTGGGCTACGCCATGCCAAGACCGGGTGTGTGGTATAACCGTGGCTACCGCCACATTAAAATCGCCAACTTACCAATCACCAACGGTTAACTTCCGCTTTCGGATTCTTGATCTAGACGTGAATACGCGTCTTTTGATACCCCACTCGAAAATTTTGGCCCAAATTTGGGTGGGTACCGTAAACTGCACTATTACCTATGGCAATTTTCATGTGGTTGTTGTAATGTGCACTGAAACAAATTTTGTAATTCTTTACTTTAGCTCAAAACTGCTCAAACTCGTCCAAAAATATCGGGAGAGGTGTCAAAAGACGCGTTTTGATCCCAGGACCACGAATCCGAAAGCGGAAATTCCAAACTTTATTTCTGTCAAAAGATATTTCCAAAAAGCTGAAAAATGGGTACGGAGCGCTCCGATGCCGGGGGTGGGATCCATAGTTTTTTGCACAGAACACCTTTCTACATTGGCGGCCTTCGGCCGCGCTTATAAAAAACGCTGGGTGGGTCCAACACCGGTTTGGACACCAAATCTATATCCGCGCAAAACACTTAGCCCCAGTTTTTCTTGTGGGTACGGCAATATCATCAAAATTACAACAACCACATGAAAATTTTCAATTTTGATTGCAAATATCTCCGTAAAACCCAAAAAGGTGTTCTGTGCAAAAATACTATGGATCCCACCCCGGTTTCGGAGGCACCCGGGTTGATTTTTCGGTTTTTCGTACCGTAAAGCGGATACACACCTCTCTTGGCCATATTGAATCGGTTGCGGTGAATACTGGACGCACACCATTTGTAGATGTAAAACGTAGAGTTAGTATTGAGGTGAAACATGGACACATATTTCAGTTGCATAATGCGTATTGAAAATTAGGGAGTACTAATTTCTGTGCAGCAAATTTCAGAAGTGTAGATTAAGTTTAACGCAGTCCATATAAAGGTTAAGCGTATATGTAGATGTAAAAAAGCACAGCTATTATAGAAAACAGTGTGGATCACCTGCAGAGCTGTAAAAAGATTGAATCAATGGAGTGTAGACTTACTTTCCTAAATTTCTAAAATTACATCTATGAGATCTCTTTATGTTATTGCTAATTGATTTTTGTTTTTATATCATTAAATTATCTAAAAGGCATTGTTTTGCAATAGTTGAACAATAATTTCTTAAATTGATTGATATTGCGACATTGTTTTATATTTTGGTAGCTCGTTGTATTCTCTTATTCCATCGTAATATATCTTTTTTTGTCCAATTCCGATCTTACAGCTGGCAAATGAAAATTGTTTCTATTTCTCGTTTGATAATCATGGACATCATTTAATTTGTTGTGTCCCTCCCACAAATTGTCATCCTCCCAGCAGCTCCTCGCAGCGGGACTGCGCCATACTCCTGCTCCGGGAAGGTATCGAACCCAATCCTTACCCAATCTTACACCCAAAAATTCTTGGTGTGACGTTCGATCAGGATTTACATTTTGGCGAGCATGCAATCATAATTGCACCTAAAATGCAAGGCCGTAATAAAATTCTAAATTCTCTTGCAGGCAGCACTTTGGGTAAAGACAAAGAAACGCTTATTACCACTTACAACAACAACAACATGTCCCAAGAGCACCACCTACACAATGGGGCGAGAGTACTCCCCATTAGGGAGAGGAATACCCAGAGGCTTAAGAAGTCATCCCCCAAGAATTATGAGGAAATACGGAACCTGAGAACAGAGCCGTGTGAAGGAAAAAAACGAACACAAACAGGTTCTCAGTGATAAAAAGGTGTTGGACCTCTATGCCAGGAATTGCCCGGTTAACCCAGTCCTTAAAGAAAAATACCCAGAACTCGCAGAAGTGGAACTCATTCTCCCAAGGGAGACGCGCGTCACTCTAGCTCAATTGCGATCTGGATTCTGTAACGGGTCAAACTCTTACCTAACCAGAATCAACCTCGACATACATAATGTATGTCCTGCTTGCAGTGTGTCACCACATGACACAAACCATCTCTTTAATTGCCATGTGGAACCAACGCCTCTAACACCCCTCTCACTCTGGTCCACCCCTCTCACTCTGGTCCACCCCTCTCACTCTGGTCCACCCCTGCTGAAACTGAATGTTTCCTTGGTCTCCCGTCTAGGGATATTGATGAAAGTTTGTAATCGGTCTCGCCTGAAGCTAAAGACATTTGCGATGACCACGATTTGGTTCCCAAAAATTGGAAAAGATTTCAATTTTTGACAATTTTTTGACTTTCTTACCAAATTACTTATGTTTTTCCTACAGGAATCGATGAGTTACTCGCTGACAAAATTAGAAATCGTAAGGTGCTCGACGCTGCTCTCTTTGCTTCTCTGCCGTCTCAAAAGAAAATAGGGACACATATTCAAAATCCGTATCACATTAATCCATATGAGGTCCTTATTGACCGTCCAGTTCGACCTAACCGAAAGCGCTTCCCAAGGTCGTCGGTTCTATGTACCGAAGCGACTCGGGATTTTTCCCGACCAAGGACTGCCATTTCAGTGTAACCGCATTTAATATGTTGCGTCCCTCCCACAAATTGTCATCCTCCCAGCAGCTCCTTGCAGCGGGACTGCTCCATATTCTCTTGCTCCGGGAAGCTATCGAACCCAATCTGTCTCCTGACCCTGGTCCTGAGAAAGGGTTTTGCTGCATCTGCCGGAAAATAATCTTTTTAGGACGGTCATACTCTTGTCGGTGTGTCTCGTGTAAGGGATCGGACAGGTTGTTCTGGGCTAGATCCCAAAACCAGACGTCCACGTAACTTCTATAAATCTTTTGTGGCTGTTGTTGTTGTTGTTGTAGCGATAAGGTTGCTTCCCGAAAGCTTTGGGGAGTGTTACCGATATGATGGTCCTTTGCCGGATACAGATCCGGTACGCTCCGATATCAGCACCATTAAGGTGCTAGCCCTACCATCTCGGGAACGATTTATGTGGCCACATTAAACCTTCAGGCCATTCCCTCCCTCCCCACCCCCAGGTTCCATGAGGAGCTTGGGGTCGCCAGAGCCTCGTCTGTTAGTGAAACAGGATTCGCCGCGGATAGGTGAGGTTGACAATTGGGTTTGGAGAAGTTATATATTGCGCTGGCAACCTGAAGGGTCGCGTTACACAGCCCCTTCAATCTGGTATTTTAGTCGCCTCTTACGACAGGCATACCTACCGCGGGTACATTCTGATCCCCTAACCCGCTGGAATTTTGTGGCTCCTTGCTGTTCACGCCCTAGGACGTCCCGTAGTCTGCGCCTTAGCGCCATCGCTATGTTGCCAGGCCGCAAACGCAAACACACTGGGTAACCCAATGCTTACCCAAGGACGTCCAGTCTCAGGCGCCTTAGCGCCATCGCCATGTTGCCAGGCCGCAAACGCAAACACACTGGGTAACCCAATGCTTACCCAAGGACGTCCAGTCTCAGGGCCACAAGAGCAGTTGCGTCCTGGGGGCCTACTCTGTATTGCGATGCGAAAGAAAAAATACGCGGAATCGCAAAATCGGTACTCTGTATCTTGACATTCGCATGTATATTTTGACTTTCGCATTCACATTTTGCCCATTCGCAATTTTTCTCCCTTTTCGCATTGCCGGCACTCTGTAAAGCGAAAGCGAATGTCAAACAGCATTCATTTTCGCATTTTTCTTGCTGCAAGTAATAGGCATTCGCATTGTTCAAATATGTAAGTATTAATTGATGATTTTATAAATTCATATCTTTATATTCATTTAAAAATATATAGGACAACTCAAAAAACAAAACAAATACAAAAGCAACAATTTGTAATCCTAGTGGACTTAAAATACATAAATAAATAACAATTAAATCGAAACCACTTTTTTATAAAGCATTTCTATTTGAAATCATGTCATTTTTTATTTGTTCTCTGATACAGCTAGCAATATTTCCCATTCTATGATTTTCCACGTTTTCTCTATTTATCACGTTCACTTCTTCCAGTTCAATTTCTGAACTGTGAGGATTTCTTATTTTAAATCAATCCTTTCTTTATTTAAATCGTTCCATAATGCTACAGAATCCTTTTTTTAATTTGTTCAACAAAAATTAATCGTTTGCCGAAATTGTAATCGACTTGTTTCTTTTGTTCTCTTTCTTTGAGTTTGGTCAGTGATGCATACTCAAGCAAAAAATTAGCGAAAAATAAAAAAGCGACATTGTTAGCGATGCGATAGCGCTACAGAGTTCCAATTACCTTTCGCATCGCAATTTATTTTCGCATCGCACTGCCTTTCGCATCGCAATACAGAGTAGGCCCCCTGGCCTTTCACAATCCAGGCGTAGTCATCCGTCACTTACTCCGAGAGTGACGACGTCTCCCCCGTTGCACTTCGGAATTCTGCAGTTAAACTGTAATGGATTAACTGGGAAGATCACGGAGATAGTCGATTTCATGAAGCGGCACAACATCCGCATTGCGGCGATTCAAGAGACAAAACTCACAGCAAGATCTGCTCTGCAGACTTGTTCTAGGTATAATGTCCACAGAAAAGATTGCGAGAGCGGAAATGGAGTCGGAGCGTCTCGGGATTTTTTCCGACCAAGGACTGTCATTTCAGTGTGACCCCATTTAATTTGTTGCGTCCCTCCCACAAATTGTCATCCTCCCAGCAGCTCCTTGCAGAAGGAGTGCTCCATATTCTCTTACTCCGGGAAGGCATCGAATCCAATCCGGGTCCGTCTCCTGACCCCGGTCCTGAGAAATTGTTTTGCTGCATCTACCGGAAAATAATCTTTTTAGGACGGTCATACTCTGTTCAGTGTGTCTCGTGTAAGGGATGGTTGCATCGGACAGGTTGTTCTGGGCTTGACCCCAAAACCCGACGTCCACGTAACCTTTATAAATCTTTTGTGGCTCCTTGCTGTTCACGCTCAGCAAGCCACAACAAGTACCCGCTGCTGCTCGCGCCCTACGGCGCCAACAACTCAAACAGCTGCTACCACACTTAACTACTACCTTCGTAGTAGAGTCGGTAGCAATGCTGAGCATCAGCCCCTGCCCCCCCCCCCCCCCCCCCCCCCCTCTTTTCCGGCAGCAACCGTGTAGGTCAGGGAAACAACAGACTCTTAGTCCCTGCCTCCGTTTGCACCGTTTGCCAGCACAGAATATATATGTTTAGGACATCTGCAGCTCCTGCCTTGGGTGGTGCCACTTTCCTAGATGTTCTGGTCTCCGCGACGGCAACCCCCCGCCGGGTTTCATCGCGCCATGTTGCCAGGTCGCAAACCCAAATCATCCGGGTACCCCAATGCTTGCCCAAGGACGCCCAGTCCCAGGGCCACAACAGCAATTGCGTCCTGGCCTTCCACAACCCAGGCGTAGTCACCCGTCACTTACCCCCAGAGTGGCGGCGTCTCCCCTTATGCACTTCAGAATTCTGCAGTTAAACTGTAATGGACTAACTGGGAAGATTGCGGAGATAGTCGATTTCATGTAGCGGCACAACATCCGCATTGCTGCGATTCAAGAGACTAAACTCACAGCTAGATCTGCTCTGCAGACCTGTTCTGGGTATAATGTCCACAGAAAAGATCGCGAGTGCGGAAATCATACATCCGCGATTATCATACACCACTCTGTGCAATATCATATATTTGATCCCGACATCGGCCGCAGGGACAATGTCTTAGAACGTCAAGGCCTATCTGTCCAGTCAGGCGATGCAAACCTAGAAATCATCAACATCTACATCCCTCCTGCCACCTGTTGCCCCAGTGGATACCGCCCTAATATCAGAGCCATACTCACTGGCAACAATCGCATTATTTATTTATTTATTTATTTAGTCTAGTAACAAATGTTTATTACAGAAACTTATGACTAAATTACAGAGACCAGCTTATAATAAGCTATGGAGAACACTAGCAAAAATAATTTATATTATTACATATTAAGTAATTTTTTATTTTAAGTTGAAAAGCGTATTTTGAGTCGGAGAAATCAATATCCAAAACACTTGAGAAGCAATTAATTTCTGATAGGGCTCTGTTAATAGGCGCTTTTGAGTTATAAACAGTTCTACTCAGCCCTATGAAAAAGATTTCAAAGTGGCGGAGGTTTCTACAGGGAGTATTTAAGCATAGTCTTTCAAGAAGCAGCGCGCAGTCAATTTTGCCCGTGAAAAGATCGAAAATGAACAACGATGCCAAAAGAATTCTACGACTGTTTAGGGATAGTAAGGATATTAGTTGGCATCGAGATTCATAAGACGGGATCGGTTCAGAGAAATGTAATGAAATAAGCGCGAAGCGCATAAAGGTTTTTTGAACCCGCTCCAGGCGGTTGATGTGAACTGCGTGGTAGGGCCGCCAAATGAAAGCCGCAAACTCAAGTTTGGACCGCACAAAGGACGTATATAAAACTTTGAGTGTGTAGGGGTCAGAGAAGTTTGCGGAATGGCGTCTGACAAAAGCAAGCATTCAAAGCGCCTTAGAAATTGTGAAGCTGACGTGAGTGTTAAAATTAAACTTTGAGTCGAAGTATAACCCCAAGTCTTTAACTTCAAGAGTCGTACGAAGAAAGGTTTCTGCAATATGATAGGAGGTATGAAGTGGTCTCAGCAGTTTACCGTACGTCACAGTGTGGCACTTACTTATATTAAGGAAAAGACGGTTCTTAACACACCAGATATAAAGCTTATTAATCTCAGATTGAAAAACAACAACATCATTATAACAACTGATCTCAGAATAGATCTTGAGATCATCAGCATAAAGCAGAAATTTGGTAGATGAGAAGCAAGAGCTAATGTCATTAATGAACAAGATAAATAGTAAAGGGCCCAGAATACTGCCCTGGAGCACTCCAGAGGTGGCCCAAAATGGTTTCGAATAAACGCCGTCAATATTTACAACATTACTTCTGTTGTGCAGGTAAGATTTAATCCACTGTAGGAACGTAGAGTGGAACCCATAACAAGCTAATTTCGCAATTAAAATTTTATGAGAAATTTTATCGAATGCCTTGGAGAAGTCTAGGTATATTGTATCAACCTGAAAACCCCGCCTAAATGCCGCGTAGCAATCAGAAAACAGCGAGGTTCGTTAATGTGGATCTGGCCGGGACAAAACCATGTTGATTGGCGCAAATCAGGTGTTTAATACTAAAGTAAAGCTTGTCATTGACAACACATTCGAAAAGCTTCGAAGTTGTAGACAATTTGGAAATAGGCCTGTAATTAGAACAGTTACTTTTGTTGCCAGACTTAAAAATGGGAGTGACGGATGCTTGTTTCCAGTCATCAATAAAAATACCAGATGCCAATGATTTATTGAATATAATCATTAACGGTCGTACCAGCGAAGGACAATTTTTCAATAGAATAACTGAAAGATTGTCAACATCAGTTCTGGAGGAATTTTTAAGTTTTTTAATCCCCTCAACTAAGTCTGTCTCAGTGAGAGTAAGTGACCCAAAAATAATTAACTTGTATATGTTATCTGTATCTTCCACAGTTAAATCATTATCTGTGATAAAGTTCGCCGAGAAGAAGTCAGCAAAGAGATTAGCAGCCTCAATAACAGAGTTGGCAGTAATATTATTGTAGCTTACTGATTTCGGTATGCTAGATACGCTCTTCATGGAGTTAATGTAATTCCAAAAGTTCTTCGGATTGCTCTAGATGTTTACCTCAAAATTTCTGACGTACTTAGCATATAAAGACTTATTAAGATTGTTAAATTTTTTCTTATAAACAATAAACAAATCATAAAATCGACGCTGATTAGTAAACTTATATTTTTTAAAGAACTTGTTTCTCAAATTTTTTAGATGTTTGAGCTCACTATTGTGCCAGGGAGATTTATAAATTTTATTTTTATATACCGGCACGATTTTTTTTCGCAAATCTTATTAATTTCATTTTTAAATACATTGAAAGACTTTCCAACTTCACTTTCGCCGAGCATAGCATCCCAATCAACTCCACGTAAAGCAGAATTTAAACGATTAAAATCACATCTTCGAAAATTGAACGACGTTTTCATATTTGATGTAGGGATACAGAAATACTCAAATAACTGAATTTCAAGCTTTAAGGGCAGGTGATGGAAGTTTGGTGGCGAAATTGAAGACGCAGGTTCCGAGATAACGAAACTAATATTATTAGTTACAAAAATTAAATCAATGCCCCTATTACGGTATACAACTCAACTTAGTTGGGTTGTAATTAAAACAACTCAACTTTCAGACAACTCAACTCCTGTTTGGTATTACGAATTACAACTTATTTAAGTTGAAGTTGAATTGGTGCTGCCATCCTAAGAAAGTGATGATTTGACAGATAAATGAACAGTTGATCAATTTGTGGCGAAAATTTAAGCATTTGCAAAAGTGATTTTCTTATTACAGATATTATATGATATGAAATATATTTTATAATGGCAAAAATGTTGGTGATTAACATGTCGCGAATACGGAAAACATTCGCGTGATCATTCCAATCCCTTGGAACTACCAAGCACCAAGTAAGAAAATGTTTAAGTGACAAATGATGAGCTTCAAATGAAGTTATTTTGCAGATTTGAAAGGAAGTATTTTACTCATTACTACACAAAATTAAGGACTATTTCCAGAAACGCTTTCAAGGGAAGGATTTACCCCTATTTTCAAATTATGCGCCACATTCAGATTCCTTGCTGATGGCAGCTATCAAATATGCTGTGGAAATGATTTTGGTGTTGGACTGGTTATTATTGATGAGCATATTTGTGCGAAGTGGATTAAACCCCAAACAGCAAAAATTGTATTTTACTCGAAAACAGGATGCCCAGGAGTAGTGATTAGTATCAATGGGACTCACGTTCGCGTAATTTAACCTATTTTGGCTGCATCCGAACTGCGGCCAGCCTCGTCCAACTTCGGAATGTCGCACCAAAAATTCAAAAAGTTATTCAATGTAATCCTTCGTTTAAACGTTGTTTTTTCTATAAATGTGAACAAAATTGTTGATTATTGCTTGGTTAAAAAATATTTAACTACCGGATTTAAATTTTTTCTTTTTTTTGGTAACGTTTTATGAGCCCGTGCACCATCTAACTCTTATCAATGGTGGTATCAAAAGACTCGTTCGGATCTCCGTTTTTAGGATTCGAAAGCGGAAATTAAAAATTTTATTTCTGTCGCAAAATATTTACAAAAACCCACAAAATGGCCCAGAGAGGGTCCGAAATATGAGGCCCGATCTACAGTTTTTTTGCACAGAATATCTTTCTACGTTGGCGGCCTTTGGCCGCGATTTGTAAAAATAACCCTGGGTGGGTCCAATGCCTTTCTGCATTAGTGTGTACAAAAAATTTGGCAAAATACAACAACCACATGCAAAATTGAACCGAAATGATATGACAGAAATTAAATTTTTAATTTTTGTTTTCGGATTTTTAAAACGGAGGTCGAAACGTGTCTTTTGATACCAACTTTGAAAATTTTTGTTAAAAATTAGGTGGTAAACCGTCTTGTAAAACGTTACCTTTTTTCAAAACAAATGCAAAATTGTATGAGACAACTGCTAGTAATCAGTTGTTAAAATTTGACGTCTTTGACAACTACACTAACACAAGGTTGTAAACGGTAATGCCACAAAAAGTTGTTAGACTAGACAACTCAACCGACATTTTTTTTGACAGGTTGAGTTGTAATCTGTAATACTAAATTGCGAAATTTCAACTCAACCAGAGTTGAGTTGTAAACGGTAATAGGGGCACAAGAGTGCGATGTAAAGAATTATGAAAACTATTAATTTGAGATAAACCAACCCCTCCAAAATTATCAATAAGATACGATTCATAAGAGCTGTTAATATTAGTAGGAGTTAAATAGAGATTGTTTTCAAGAGAGATCCAGCTAACATTACTTAAATTAAAATCCCCCAGTACACATAGCTGCGTTTCTCCTAAACTTCGCTTAATATTTAAGATATTATTTACATGAGCCTTATAAATACTTTCTGGGCTGGACGGCGGAATATATGAAGCACAAATGAGCAGTTGACCCAGAGAGCCATGAATCCGCACACAAAGTTGATCAAGAAGCGTGTCACTAACAGTTAAAAAAATAAGCGAGGCCTGGAGACCGACCCGGGCGGCAATCAGCACGCCACCTCCTCTATTTAGGCCAGTCTTTGTTGCATCTCTATGCTTACGGAAAACATGATAAAGCTTAGGATCAAAAAATTCAGCATCTAAGAAATTACTATTCAGCCAAGTCTCAATGATGACAAATACATCATACTCCAATAAAGAACTAAATAGGCGCACATTTTCGGTCTTGCTTCTAAGGCCAGAAACATTTTGAAAAAAGATATTGATATATTTGCATGGCATGTGATTGACACTATGAACTAAGTCCGCTGTTGTAGTTTTGCGACCTTTTGAAAAAAACGGAAGTGGCTGATCGTCACATTGACTGGCCACAACTCAGGCTTCATAACTTTATCAAAGTGCAATTCATCTACACCAAGTTTAAAATTTACATATTTACGGCTAATCGACTCCGACTCCTTAGCAAGCTTGAAACACTGCAGTTGATGCTTATTTAGATTAGTATGTTTAATCACATACTCAATAATATTCTCAGGTTTGACCGAGAGTAAAAAAGAAGAAAGATGAAACCATCTGAAACGAGCAGCTACCCCAAGTTCAGTAGACACACAAGAGCCAATCACGCGCCTCCGTGAACGCCTATGATTGTTATTAACATTATTGTTGTTGTTACCGACATTGTTGTTGTTGTTGGCATTCTTGTTATTGTTATTATTATTATTGTCATTAGGTGAGCTAGGTTGGATGTCCAATCCCGACGATGTACTTGATTGCAGCAAATTAGGATTCTCACGACTAGCAGTAATATTTAACTCATCAGGGTTAACAGCAATTGCAGCAGGTTTTTCCTTAAGTGTGCGCTTCTTTGTAGATTTTGACGCTTTAGCATTAGTAGTATCAGCAGCATCTGATTTAACAGGATTCGTAGAAGTATAAGTAGCATTGTTACGATTATAAACATCGTCAGCTGAAGAAGCCAATGTATTCACACTGTTAGCAACAACAGAGGCAAACGTTTGAGCACCAGTCGAAGCAATAACAGTCCCATCGGCAGTAGGTACGTTGCTCACGATAGCATTATTAACAGACATTGCATGACCCTTAGTAACATCTGTTAAAGAACATGTATTTTGCCCACTCACAACATTTGACTGTACAAATGGCGAAGTGCCCTTGACATTGCAAAAAACAGGTGATAACATCGTAGGTATAGGGTAAACAGAAGATGTAAAAGACAACGGCAAAGACGAAAGCACAGCTGCAGCAGACCCATGGTTATTGTTGTTTGTATCCTCCCGCACACTAACACAAGATGGACTGACGGCACTATGTAAGAATTGTAGGCCATTGGCATTGTTAATGTTATCACTGTTAAAGTTTTGAGGTTGCTTATCTGATTTGATGAGCGATTTCAACCCCTCAACTTCCTTCATCAAATCCTCGAATTTAGAGCTGAACAGATCTTTTAAAAAATCTATGCCAAGCCTCTGCCAAGCAACAATAGAGTCCAAAGAAGATATAAAGCGCTCAGGCAAGTTAACACACCCTTGACATAAGTATACGATGTTAAGATTAAGCTTAAATAATTTCACATCATATTCTGAAATCTGGCCATCACAACAGTTTCTATGAAATCTTTTTTGGCAAAAACCCGAACATGGCACAACAAGTGAGTAATTTCTCGCAAAGGCTTTATTGCACTTAGCACAAAAGTCATCCATTTAAGAAAACATTTTAAAGAAAATCACGGAGCAAACGAAACACGTCTATACGCGACGAAAGCCGAAGTACAATTATCTTGGGCGATTTCAATGCCCATCACGATCTATGGCACTCAAACTTTCGGGCGGACAGTAGGGGTGAGATGTTGGCAGATCAAATAGAAGAAACGACGTTCTGCACCATAAACGGAGACGCCCCCATACGTATGGTAGGAAGGTGTCACAGTTCGCCAGATATCTCAATCGTGAGCGCAGAACTCGTAAACTGCGTCAACTGGCAGCCGATGGTAACATTGGCATCCGACCACCTGCATATACTTATTTCGCTCGAGCGTACCGCCGACTTCATCGTCACCGAAAAACGCACTTTCATAAACTTCAAAAAAGGAAAGTGGGAAGAATATAAATCTTTTACAGACAACCTCTTTGCTGCCCTCCCTATCACGACTGATGCCCGCCAAGGGGGGCGTGCCTTCCGTAAGGTCATTGAATCCGCCTCGGCACGTTTCATTCCCGCCGGGAGAATTCCCGAAATCCGGCCCCACTTCCCGGCAGAGGCCGCAAACTTAGCGAGAGAACGTGACCTTATAAGACAGCTTGATCCAGGCGACCCGCAAATAAGGGATATAAACCAACGCATCAGATTGCTTGTGGACGAACACAAGCGGGCGAAATGGGAGGAGCACCTAAGAGGTTGTAACCTCTCTACCGGTGTGGGTAAACTTTGGTCCACCGTAAAGTCCCTATCGAATCCGACTGAGCACAAAGACAAAGTTTCCATCGCCTTTGGCGACAAAGTGCTGTCGGATGCGCAAAAATGCGCGAGCGCTTTCTGCCGACAATATATAATGCATCCTACGATCGACAAAGATAGACGGAGAGCCAATAGACACGCACATAAACACAAATTCAGCGCGTCACCAATCACCATCACCGCTAAAGAGGTTGAGGACGCCATTGGTCGCGCTAAACCATCCAAAGCAGTGGGCCAGACGGCATAGCCATGCCGATGCTTAAAAGCCTAGGGAAAGAGGGTTTCAAATATTTAGCGCATGTCTTCAACCTGTCTCTTTCCACCTTTGTCATACCCGAGAAATGGAAAATGGCCAAGGCAGTCCCGCTACTAAAACCTGGGAAACCAGCTAACATAGGAGAGTCGTATCGTCCGATATCTCTCCTATCGCCAATAGCAAAGATGGTTGAAGCCATTTTGCTCCCTTATTTCCAATCAAATTTGCAGCTAGCCTCTCATCAGAATGGCTTCAGAAAACTCCATAGCACTACCACTACCACTTTTTTCTATTTTTTTTTTTTACTACCACCGCGCTAAATGCCATTAGAACCCAGATAAATTGCGGTTTAAATCAATACCCCCACCATAGAACAGTACTCGTAGCGCTGGACCTATCAGGGTCTACCCTTCCCCCATGTCTTAAAAAGTGGACCGCAAATTATCTGGGTGGTCGGCAGGCATCGGTGCAATTTAGAAACGAAACATCAAAACCAAGGAGAATTAAACAAGGGGTGCCACAGGGTGGTGTCCTATACCCACTTTTGTTTAATTTCTACATATCTAAGCTACCTTCACCACCGGAAGGAGTCACAATCGTTTCCTACGCCGATGACTGCAAAATAATGGCCACAGGCCCAGGCCCAAAGATCGATGAGCTATGCAATAAAATAAACGGCTACCTCCCTGATCTCTCCAGTTTTTTCGCCTCGCGAAACCTGGCATTATCACCGACTAAATCTTCCGCGACCTTATTTACAACATGGACGTCCCAAATGTCGATCATTTTGAACATCCACGTCGATGGCACTACGCTACCGACTGTCCTACACCCCAAAATCTTGGGTGTGACGTTTGATCAGGATCTACATTTTGGTGAGCACGCAGCCGCAATTGTTCCGAGAATTCAGAGCCGTAACAAAATCCTCAAATCCCTCGCTGGCAGTACCTGGGGAAAAGATAAAGAAACGCTCATGACTACATACAAAGCAATTAGCCAGCCGATTACGTGCTACGCGTCACCCATATGGTTGCCAAGCCTAAAAATTACCCACTGGAAGAAGCTACAGGCCTGCCAAAATACTGCTCTCAGAATTGCCGCGGGCTGTCTTCTTATGTCCCCAGAACACCATCTGCATAATGAGCCGAGAATACTCCCTATCAGGGAGAGAAATGAGATGCTTACCAAACAGTTCCTGTTGAATACCCAGAAACCTGAGCATCCCAACAGACATCTGATTGATGAACCAGCACCGCCTTGGGGCGTAAGGAGTCATCTCCGTAAGCATTTTGAGGAAATACGGCACCTGACAACCCAGCCGTATGAAGCGAAAAAACACAAGCAGGTCCTTGGTGAACTTCATAAACAGGCGTCGGACCTTTATGAAAAAAGTATCCAAAACTCGCGGAAGAGGAACGCATACTCCCCTGGGAAACGCGTGTCACTCTTGCTCAACTTCGTTCTGGATACTGTAACAGGTTAAACTCTTACCTATCCAGAATCAACCCCGATATACAAAATATATGCCCGCTTGCAATGTGTCCCCACATGAAACCAACCATCTCTTTAATTGTAATGTGGAACCAACGCCTCTAACACCCCTTTCCTTATGGTCCACCCCTGTTGAAACGGCAAGTTTCCTTGGACTCTCGTTAGAGGATATTGATGACAATTTGTGATCGGTCGCGGCTGTTAGGTGGGGCGAAGCATTGCTACAACAACAACAACAGCGGAAATGGAGGTGGCCTCGCGTTTATCATACACCACTCTGTGCAATATCATTTATTTGATCCCGACATCGGCCACAGGGACAGTGTCTTAGAACATCAAGGCTTATCTGTCCGGTCAGGAGATGCAAACCTAGAAATCATCAACATCTACATCCCTCCTGCCACCTGCTGCCCCAGTGGATACCGCCCTAAAATCAGCGCCTTACTCACTAGCAATCATCGCATTATCTTGGGCGATTTCAATGCCCATCATGATCTACGGCATTCAAACCTGCAGGCGGACAGCAGGGGTGAGATGTTGGCGGATTAAATAGAAGAAACGAGGTTCTGCACAATAAACGGAGACTACCCCACTCGTATGGTAGGAAACTGTCACAGTTCGCCAGATCTGTCCATCGTGAGCGCAGGTCTGGTAAACTGCCTCAACTGGCAGCCGTGGGTAACATTGGCATCTGACCACCTGCCTACACTTATTTCGCTCGAGCGAACAGTCGACTTCATCGTCATCGAAAACCGCGCTTTCATAAACTTGAAAAAATTTAAGTGGGATGAGTACAAATCCTTTACAGACAATCGCTTTGCTGCCCTCCCTATCTCGACTGATACTCGCCAAGGGGAGCGTGCTTTCCGCAAGGTCATTGAATCCGCTTCGGCTCGTTTCATTCCCGCCGGAAGAATCCCAGAAATCCGGCCACATTTTCCAGCGGAAACCGCAACTCTAGCGAGAGAACGTGACCTTGTAAGACAGCACGACCCCGACGACCCCCAAATAAGGGATATAAACCAACGCATTAGATTGCTAGTGGATGAACACAAGCGGGCGAAATGGGAGGAGCACTTAACCTCTCTGCCGGTGTAGGTAAGTTATGGTCCACCGTAAAACCCCTATCGAAACCGACTAAGCACAATGACAAAATCTTCATCGCCTTTGGCGATAAAGTGCTGTCGCTTTTTGCCGACAATATGTAATGCATTCTACTTGAAGCCGTGGTGCTTTCCTATTTCACTGCAAATTTGCGTCTTGCCAATCATCAGTAAGGCAAGACTTGGAAGGTTCCCCTCTTACTCAAAGTCTCAAAAAGTAGACCGCAAATTATCTGTCTGGTCTGCGAGCATCGGTGCAATTCATGAACATAACATCTGAAACCAGAAGAATTAAACAAGGGGTACAGAAGGGTGGTGTCCTATCCCCGCTTTTGTTTAACTTCTACATATCGCAGCTACCTTCACCACCAGAAGGAGTCACTATTGCATCCCACGCCAATGACTGCACAATAATGGATACAGCCCCAGGCCCACACATCGATGAGCTTTATAATAAAATAAACAGCTATCTCCCTGATCTCTCCAGTTTTTTCACCTCGCGAAACCTAACATTGTCACCAACCAAATCATCGGCGACCTTATTTACAACATGAACGCGGCAAATGTCGAACATATTGGACAACCACGTCGAAGACATTACGCTACATACTGTCTTACACCCACACATTTTGGGTGTGATGATCGATCAGGATCTACATTTTAGAGAGCATGCAACCGCAATTGTCCGTAATAAAATCCGTAAATCTCTTGACGGCAGCACTTGGGGTAAAGACAAAGAAACGCTCATTACCACTTACAAAGCAAGTGGCCGACCGATTGCATGTTATGCCTCCCCGATATGGTCGCCAAGACTAAAGGTTACTAACTGGAAGAAAATACAGGCCTGCCAAAACACTGCCCTCAGAACCGTCTTCTTATGTCCCCAGAAGACCACCTACACAATGAGGCGAGAGTACTCCCCATTAGGGAGAGAAATGAAATGCTGAAAAAGTAGAGTCTGCTGAATACCCAGAAACCTGGGTATCCAAACAGACATCTGATTGATGAGGCTACACCTCCCACGGGCTTAAGGGGTCATCTTCGTAAGCATTATTAGGAAATACGCCACCTGAGAACACAGCCGTATGAAGCAAAAGAGCACAAGCAGGTCCTCAGTGGTATCCACAAACAGACGTCGGACATCTATGTCAGGAATTGCCCTGTGAATCCAGTTCTTAAAGAAAAATACTCAAAACTCGCAGAAAAGGAACGCACTCTCCCTAGGGAAACGCGCGCCACTCTAGCTCAACTTCGATCTGGATGTTGTAACAGGTTAAACTCTTACCTATAAAGAAGAATCAACCCCGAAATACAAAATGTATGTATGTCCTGCTTGCAATGTGTCCCCACATGACACCAACCATGTCTTCAATTGTAATGAGGAACCAACGCCTCTAACACTCTTCTCACTATGGTCCAGCCCTGTTGAAACTGCAAGTTTCCTTAGTTTCCTTGGACTTCCGTTAGAGGACATTGATGACAATTTGTGATCGGTCGCACCTATTGGATGGGGTGAGGCACTGCTACAACAACAGCATACAACTCGAAAACAACGTTCTTTATTTTTGATGACTGTTTTTAATAATTATAACTATGGAATGGATTTTCAAAAAAGAAACAAAAAGCGGCAATCAATTCACTGAAATGGTAAACACCTTAGCTGGGTCGCACGCGGTGAACCCCGTTATCAATATACACTGCCCAATCCTTTAAATTGTTCGAAATTGTCGGGCTAGAACCTTAATAGTGCTTGTTACGGGAAGGTGCTGGATCTTTATATTTTATGTAGCCATCATCATAGATAACACTCCCAAAATATTCGGAGAGTCTGAGAGTCTGGTGATCGGTACAACAACAAAAACATAAAAATCAGTAGCCGTATTCTCTTCGGACTCGTTAATTTGTTTAAACATTAAATATTTAGTTCCTTGCGAATTGCTCACTAATATTTTAGTTATCTCTACTGTCACTGTAAAATAACGGTTATATTCCTTTTCTTTATTTTGCAGGTTCGACAGACGTAACAGTGACCGCTCTGGAGGTGGAAGAGGTGGTATGGGAAGCAGTGGTGGCGGCGGCTATCGCGATCACCAGCGTGGTGGTCCCATGCGCAGTAATTCCTTTGCACGTCCTCGTCCTGCACCTTATGCTCGCGGTGGGATGGGTGGCGGAGGTGCTCCGTATCGCGGAGGACCACCTCGTGGAGGAAATAATGACCGACGAATGGATGGTGGCAACAATAATGAGCAACTAGGAGAGAATCTGCCTAACATAGTTTGGTCAGAAGTAAAATTGACTCCATTCCAGAAGAATTTTTATCGGCCGAGCTCAACTGTATCTGCACGATCGAAAACCGATGTGGATGGCTATTTGACATCGAACGAGGTTACATTAAAAGGTGATAGTATTCCATCGCCAAGCATAGAATTTAGCGAGCCTGGTTTCCCAGATCATGTTTTAGCAGAGATTAAGAAAATGGGATTTTCTAAGCCAACAGCAATACAAGCACTAGGTTGGCCGATTGCCCTTAGTGGACGTGATATGGTTGGTGTAGCTCAAACTGGTTCGGGTAAAACGCTCGCTTATGTGCTACCCGCTGTGGTACATATAAGTCATCAAGCTCCTTTGGAACGTGGAGATGGGCCAATTGTACTCATGTTGGCACCAACGCGTGAATTAGCACAACAAATACAACAAGTTGCTAACGATTTCGGTTTAAAGACCAATGTCCGAAATACATGCTTATTTGGAGGAGCGCCTAAGCAGCCTCAAGCTCGCGATTTGGAACGTGGTGTTGAAATTGTGATTGCCACACCTGGACGTTTACTCGATTTTCTAGAGCGTGGTGTGACTAATTTACGTCGTTGCACTTATTTAGTATTAGATGAAGCTGATCGTATGCTTGATATGGGTTTTGAACCACAAATACGTCGCATAATAAAACAAATCCGACCAGATCGTCAAGTTTTGATGTGGTCAGCTACATGGCCAAAAGAAGTCCTTAATCTTGCTGAGGAATTTCTTCATAACTATATACAGATTAATATAGGTTCATTAACTTTATCAGCCAATCATAATATATTGCAAATAGTAGATGTGTGCGAAGAGAATGAAAAAGATAACAAGTTAATGAAACTTTTGTCTGAAATTTCTGCTGAATCGGAAACTAAGACTATCATATTCGTAGAGACGAAAAAACGCGTTGACGAGATAACTCGTGCAATTGGGCGTAATGGCTGGCGCGTATGTGCCATTCATGGCGATAAATCACAACAAGAGCGAGATTTTGTATTATCGTCATTCCGTAATGGACGCCACTCAATTTTAGTGGCTACAGATGTGGCTGCACGCGGTCTAGGTAAGACTAATTTTCTATGCAACTTTTTCGCCATGTAATTGCGGTTACGGCGATAACTTGACCTATTTTTGATCGTAGCTGCGAGTGATGCTGTGGACGTAATGCTGAATATTCTATCATTATTATTTTTGTTGGTTCGTTGGCGAATATTAAGTTTTGTCGCGATGCGAATCAGCGAAACCCAACGCCTTGGTAATTGTTTTGAATCCGTCCACTAATAGATAAGAGGGGTGTACAATTAAAACAAACGGACAACCTTTTGAGTTGAAACTGAATGAAAAAAATATAATATTTTTACGCGATATACCTCCGAGGAGATTTAGGCCCAACTTTCCTTCAATGTGTGGCATGCTACTTATTTTTCTTACAAATTGGTGTGACCTACATTTTTTTTTGCCGACACTGAACGCCAACTGCTGCAGCAGATATATTTTTTGTTAAAGAGCTTTTCAAGGCAGGAATACACTCGGAGGGTTTCTCGAACGCTGCCGACAGGCTTTTGTGGTGTATTGTGTTGTTACCTGTCCCTTGACTTTAACTTAGGACCTACAGTATGGTAGGCAAGCGCACCTCTATGCTATATATTTATTTCGTTTAATCTATATTTAACACGATTACGGACGATTCACTTTAAGGTGTGGGTAAATAATGAGGAATGTGTATCCATACATTACCGCCAGGTTACTGGTCACATAAAAAGTATGATCATACTTTTGTATACTTATGTACATATGTAAAAAGGATTGTGTCAGTCAATGAAACTGTGGCCGCAAAATCTGAATCGAAGAATAATTTTAGCTAAACTCTTAACTTGCTTGTAATATATGTAATAAGCTGTAGGGACGAAGATTAAATGCCAACAAATTTAACTTTTTAAAGAGGAATCCAAAAACATTTTATTTTAACATTCACTGTATGCAGGCTTGGCTTTTTAAAACTGGTAAAACTCCGTTGTTTTTAGTTATAACACTTTCAACTTTTTAGTGAAGGTGTATTTTAATATATAACACAAAAATCTGTGAACAACGCAGTTTAGAAAATTTTTTGGTTAGGGCATTTGTGCATTAAACTAACGATATGTAATTTGTCAATATTTCCATTTCAATTCAATCAAATGAAACCATCTTTAATAAAAACTCAATCGAGACTTGTCGATCTGGGCCCATATTACGTGTTACGATCCGGGGTAGAAACTAATTTTTTAACTCACATTAGCTCTTGAAAGGTGGATCGGATTAATGGCATATTTAAACTAGCGACAAATAGTACTCGTTAGATGCATTCTTTGTTATAATTTTTAAAAAAAGTTTGACAGTTGCATGCTTATTGCTTGAGGGAAAATGGTTTTCAGTCACTGATCGTAACACGTAATACGGGCCCTGATTACATGGCCACGGCGGCTACAAAGTGCTGACAAATTTTTTTTAGTTGAGGAAAGCAACCAACCCAAAGAGATGCTTATCTGGATACTGTTATAGGGTAAACTTACTTCTCTAGAATCAACCCCGACATGCCCAATTTATGCTCCGCTGGTAACGTGTCCCACATGACACCACTCATCTTTTCAATTGCAATGTGGAACCAACGCCTCTCACATCCTATCTCTGTGGTCCAACGCTGTTGACACTGCAATTTTCTTCGGACTACCGTTAAAGGATATTGATTACAATTTATGAGTGATCGCATCTATTAGATGGGACGAAGCACAGCTACAAAAAAAAACATAACTTTTTACAATTTTGTTACAGTATTATTAAGCTGATTGTTGAGTATTATTCTGTTTACGATATGTGCGCTAAATATGTTTGGCTGCGTTTTCAGCCCAAATCGCTGCAATGATTTGAACGATAAATATTCAGGTACATCATTTTGTGCCAGGCTACAGGTCAATTTACAAACAACATTTAAATTATCATATTTTGTACAGTCGGACTGATTGGCTAAGGTATGGGCGTTTTGCAGTATGTCGTCAATTAAAATTTCAAATAGTTTTCTGCCTGATGCCGTGATTTGCCCTATTTTTGGGTTTTAGTTTTATTTAGTTTTTATACCAATTTCACACAGAAACTAAAACGAATTACAGTTTCGCTCAATGAAATAATTAAGTTCACATATGGCCAACAAATATTACGCCTTTACAAAAAATAGTGAACATGGATAGCGGCCGTTTCCTCCTTAAATATTTGGCAATAAAATAAAATGCATTCGTAACTATTCATAGATGTTGCGACTGACCGAATGTGTGTTTGAAGACGCCATATTGTCTTGTGCTGTAAATGCATTGCAAATTAAATTTTTAATTTTTTTGGGTTTTCTATTTTTTGTAAATTATTGAAAATAATTTATTTTTCTATTCTATTCTTTTCTATTCTATTCTATTCTATTCTATTCTATTCTATTCTATTCTATTCTATATCTATTTCGATTACGTTTATGCCGTTACTGATTACCGTTATGCGAACAAAGTTAATATACTCTGTGAGCTCTGCTCAGCTGAGTATAAAAACTTGACTAATTATTTCATTAACCCTCTTTGTGAAATTGGTATTCTCTTTTTCATTCAATTCACTTCACAGTTATTAAAATTTGTTTAAGTCGATTGCATAGTATCGACCCGGACGAATAGCCATTTTTACTTATTGTTAGTTTGAACTTGACCTTGATAAAATTGGACTGCACGTAAGATCTATAACTTATTAACAGCTTGATTTACGTTTCTGTAACTTTCCCCTTAAAATATTTTTTAATTAAGCATAAAAATGCTGCCTATGACTGTTTCATATTTGTAGTGTCAATATTATAGCTCGACGTACATATAAGTGTTAATCACCAGCTTTGGAAAACGGTCTGGTAATTGCTGCTCCTTTGTCAAATTCAAAAGCCAACCTGCCAAATATTTGTATACATTTTATTTTTATGTTAGGTATCCTTAAGTGTTACTTTTTGTTACAAATTTTTTCTTGAACCCATCACAAATCAATATTTTTCAAGTGCGGAACAGCTCTTTGTGGCACTTTCATTTAAATATTTCTTTGCGTTGTTTTGTGCAAGACTGGAGCTGTAGCGTCACTCACGATCACCGATCGAAATGGGGCGTCACTCTAGCTCAACTTTGATCTGGATACTGTAACAGGTTAAACTCTTACGTATCCAGAATCAACCCCGATATACCTAATGTATGTCCTGCTTGCAATGTGTCCCTACCAACCATCTCTTTAATTGTAATGTGGAACCAACGCCTCTAACACCCTCTCCAACCTGGTTGAAACTGCAAGTTTCCTTGGACTGCCGTTACAGGATATTGAAGTCAATTTGTGAGTGGTCGCACTTATTGGATATTGCAAAGCACTGCTACAATAACATCACGGACCAAAATTCTTTTAAAAAAATAATAAATCCTTGGCGTGATTTATTTCCGAGACTTACACGCCGTGCTTCTCTTGCAATTTGAGTCGTACTTTTTTTTTTTCTTTAATTTTTTCCTACAAATTGGCGGGACGGAACCTAGATGTTTGATGCCGGCTACGAACGGTAGCTGCAAGGCAGATGCATTTTCACTAGAAGCTTTACATGGACAGTCGGATTGTTTGCCAAACCTAGGACTTTTGCTGTGGTAGGCGGAGCACGCTTTTTCTTACGGAAATAAAACTTTCGACCAGATATTTCGGTAATCGGACTCACGATTTCGGAACTGTTGTAATTTGAAAATGGCATTCGGTTAAGGATCGTATAACACGATACGGCCTCTGCTGTTTTGCCCAATCTTTGAATAACCCGTATGTATTATTAGGTAGATTATTGGCTGTTGTCGGCGATGTCACATACATACATACATACATTGTAGGACAGACCATTATTACATTACATTTGCCATTGGAGCTTCAGAAATTGGTTGCGAGTACCAAAAGCAGTTGTCATATTTATAAAAATAGTCTTTGCGATGGTTTAAATGGATAGAATAGATTACAGTTGTTTATATGTAGTATATTTTTTCTTCAGAGTTTGGGCCTAATAATTTTTGACTGGCAAATTCATTTTTTCACTTGTTATTACATGTTATTATTTTATATTATTATGTGTGAACAAAAATGTCAACTTCACAGTTGTTTTCTGAAATGGACTTTCGATTTTTTCTTATATTTTACGTCAACAAAAAAATAGTACCAAAAAGAAAATAATAAATGTGGAATTATCTAGCAAAGGAACTAAAAGCCATATTATTTTGTTGATAGATTATTTTTGAAAAGTGTAGCTAAATTTACAGAAAACATCATGGTAACGTTTTACAAGACGGCGCACTACCTAATTTTTATCAAAAATTATCAAAGGTGGTATCAAAAGACGCACCTCGACCTCCGTTTTTAGAATCCGAAAGCGAAAATTAAAATTTTTATTTCTGTCATAATATGTATATAAGACAAAAATCGCTTCAAATTTTCATGGTGTTGTTGTTTTTTATGCCAGCTTTGTTGTATACACACACACACACACTAATGCAGAAAGGTTTTCTGCGTGCATTTAGTTTTGATCTCCAAACCGGTGTCGGACCCACCCAGAGTAATTTTTTATAAGCGCGGCCGAAAGCCGCCAACGCAGAAAGGTGTTCTATGCAAAAAAAAAAAAAGGTTCGGGCCCCATATTTCGGACCCTCTCGGGGTAATTTTACGATTTTTTTAAATAACTTTCTACAGAAATAAAACTTTTGATTTCCGCTTTCGGATTCTTAAAACGGAGGTCGATGCGCGTCTTTTGATACAACCTTTGATAATTTTGATAAAAATTAGGTGGTGCACCGTCTTGTAAAACGTTACCAACATCATTTATGGCAGTGATGTCATAGCGACCAAAAAAGTGTGAATGCGAAATTTCTAAGTAGTTTTAAAATGACGCTGCAAAGTGGATTAAGTGGAAAGATTAAGATTATCGTCTAGTTTAAGTAGTATGGTTATGCGTGGCAACTTTTTGTGTGTTCTTTATTCTAGTTAAATTGCTTTCATCTATCCTCTCCTCCGTGGTATTTTTCTCTCAGTTGTATATGCAGGTCTGTACTGGATTTCGGTAAGTACATTGATTCTAATTCTCATTAGTCATTCCAGATGAATGCTATTTTTATTTAATACCAATTTGTAATCGTTTTTTAAGTGAATTAAGCTTCCATCTTCGTTATGACTTACTGCCTACCTATTTTAACAAGTTTCCAAATATTTTTTTATTTCCAACGAATGTGAGATGAAACAAAAATGTAAAGAAAAAATCGCCAAACACGAGTCCAGTAAAATCAAATGAAAACTCCTATAAGTAACAATTTGTTTAAATTACTTATATCCAATTTCTAAAATATGTTAACTTTAAATGTTGGAGAAATTTTTGTTCAATTTTTACCAAAATGTATATTATTTGCCATTGTGCAAATTTCTAAATTGAATATTTTTAATTTCCGACGTTTGCACCAAACGAATAAACGCCATGCACCGACGAATACTCACAACGCCTGTCCTTCAATGCATTTTTTAAATAAATAATGCAAATCCAAATAGATGTTGACGATGTTAAGTTCGTTATTAATTACGATTATCCTTCGAATTCGGAGGACTACGTGCATCGCATTGGTCGTACAGGACGCTCAAACAATACAGGAACGGCATACACTTTATTCACAACTTCAAATGCTAACAAAGCCAATGATTTGATACAAGTACTACGTGAAGCAAATCAGGTAAGTTACTATATAATAAAAACTATTAGTCCTAATTATAGTTCAAAGTTAGAGTTAGCTTTTGTTAGATTAATATTATAATGTTAGGCCGCCATCTACCTTCAACTTCTGCATTTTGTATGTGGTATATACTGTATGCCATGTACAAAATCCAAAAATGGAGTAAATCAAAAGTTTTTTCTTTTCTACCATTTTAAACGAATTTAATCCAATAAACAGCAGGCCGGCAGTTCTTTTTTATCATTTGGAACTTCACGTTTTTTTTCCAACTATTTTCAAATGGTTATTTGCAACTTGATTGGATACTACATAGTAGAGATACATTTGAGAAGGGCTCGTTCGAAATGTATATAGAACAAGTAAGGAAGGCTAAATTCGGGTGTAACCGAACATTACATACTCAGCTGAGAGCTTTGGAGACAAAATAAGGGAAAATCACCATGTACGAAAATGAACCTAGGGTAACCCTGGAATGTGTTTGTATTACATGGGTATCAAGTGGAAAGTATTAAAGAGTATTTTAGAAGGGAGTGGGCCATAGTTCTATAGGTGGACGCCTTTTCGAGAAATCGCCATAAAGGTGGACAAGAATGTGTTTGTACGATATGGGTATCAAATGAAAGGTATTAATAAGGGTTTTAAAAGGGAGTGGCGCTTAGTTGTATACATACAGGGCCGTAGAGAGAATATCCTGGCCCGGGACTAAACAATTTACGGCCCCCTATAAAAAATCCACTAATACATTTGATTAATTTGAATTAATTACGTCTCATTCATGAATCATTATTGATGGATGACATCAAAAAAAAATGTTTGCCACATCAACTAAATGATTTTTGGACTAGGAACTGACAATAAAATTAACACAGAATATTTACTATTTATACTATTTTATTGTAAGGTGGAAATAAAATTCTCTTTTAACAGCCACATATTGTTTCAAATAATCTTTTCTAGTTATTTGGTAACATTTTAATACATTTCTAATAAATTTAATGATGATTATAAATTTTATTATTCAATATAGAAGGTTCGGATATCAAAGAGTGGATTTTCTTGCTTTTTTCGCTGCACAATTTTTTATAATAATATCAAAATTTAACTGTCTTGCCAAAACGAATTCAACACAAAGCGTGGCAAGTCCTGAAACTCGCTCTTGAGACGAAGACGATCTATGATAGTTTTTGATTCTTGAAAGGACGCTGAAGGAACGTTCTGCACTAGCTACAGGTATAGTGCAAAAGATACGTAAAGCAACACAAATGTTGGGGAAAATTTTATACAGATTTTGAACATATGTAGATGGCATTTAGCAAATACAATGGTGACAGACCTGTTTTAAGTGAATTATATCGCATTCTAAGCTTTGAGAAAAGTCCGACTTGTATTTTTCGACAAATTTTGCTGCGTTCGCCCGAACCGTAGGTTGCTGCAAATCGTTCAGTAATGCCAGTGATTACCGAAACAACGATCAGCAGGAATGTATTATTTTTAACATCAGATTCTCAATCACCCGTAATCATCTCATTTAAATTATCTTCAGAACGTCTTTTGGGTTTTCTCTTTCGAATGTCCGGAACATTTGGCGAGATGTTCAATTGAATAGCAACTGTTTTGCATTCGTTTAAAATTGTTTCCCATTGGTTCCTGATCAACTTCAAATCAGCTAATAAGGCATCTAGATGTCGGACCTCAACATCTATGGTGGCGTCTCTAGCTTGGAGGACGTTTCTTTCATTAATGGTAGTCAGTATTTTGAACCAAATTGAGGACAGCAAGATAAATTCGAACTTGTTGAGGTACTTGAGAGTACCGGTAACATCTCCGTATGCTTCCGCAGTCAAATTTGGCTTTTGGCTGAAGGACTATGAATACATTTTTTTGGGGATATCCCATCGTTGCACAGTGTTCGATCTTCAAATTTGAGACGACAAAAATGGTTTTTTAATATTCCTTTCTTTTGAATCTGGCTACTCCATTACAAAAAAGAATGTCAAGATATATCAAAAAAAGCATATTTGCGACTAGTTTTTTGTTTATACATTTCTAGCGGTATTGCGAATGGGAGGCAAAATAAACAAACAAAAACACACTTAGTGCGAACGCAACTAGTGCAGTTTTTAGTAGTCCATAACTATGAAATAATAAACATATTTTAAAAATGTTTTCAGTGGAGATATTATTATAATTATTATTGGTTAGGTACTGGTATGAATATCAGAACTAACTAAAAGAGCATTGGCTACTCAGGCCATCAGCTCACTCAGTGGAGATAACTTAATATATTCTCTGGTTAAACTTTTTATATTTTGTGTTTCCAGATGAATTTTTTGACTCCACCAACATCCACCTCAACAAGGAACATATGTATTACGTACATATATTACTTTTTAAAAATAAGAAAGAAAATTCTGCACATTCTTGCACTTTTGTGAGAAAATTAAAATTTAATATGAGCGACTCTAAAATATCGGATAGAGTTTTGTTTGATATATGGTTATCTAACCTTAAACAAGATAGATGCGAGAAAATATGTAACTTTTTAACTATGAATTTTAGTAGCGGATCAACAACAACTATAGATTTTGATAGACTTAAACTTTTTTCCTCCCGTTTATGTTCAAAATTTGAAGGGAAATGGGCAAAAGCGTACAGAGTAAAACCTCGCTTCTTGCATGATAATGATAAATGGCTTTCAGTTACAATCGACTTTTCTTCATTTACAAATATTGCTGTGAAGGAAAGCCAGCCCAGATGTCGACCTGCAATAAGCTTCGATGATTGCAGTCAAAGAAGTAAAGAAAGAAAAGCTAAGAAACTTACAGAAAACATTGACAGTAGTCAATTACTTTTAGCAGCTGAAATGCAAATGCGCTCGTCCGGGAAGAGAAGCTCAGCAGGGATAGATAGATAATTAATTGAGGATCGCACTGCGACCACTGGTCTATTGTGCCCTCAACTGCTACACAGCACCTCATCCAAGCCGACTTCTCTGATGAACCTCAGCAGTTCACCTGGCTTGAGGGATTTGATGTGAGAATGCTCCGGCCATGGTGAGCCCAAAAACTTAGCCCTACGTCTTGATATTGCGTCACATTCCAGGAGTATATGTTCCGCCGTCTCCGCTGATCGATCACATAATCGGCATGTGTTGTTCGATAGTATGCCCAGCTTCTGCATGTGGCTGTTCAGTCTGCAATGTCCTGTAAGAATAGCTGTTAGGATCCTCAGGTTATCTTTCGACAGGCCCATTAGTGCCCTATATCGAGTTGTGTTGTAGCCCCCTAGCAGTAACTTATATTGCCTCAGGCCTGGCATATTGCGCCAGTTTTCTTCCCTCTTTTCCCTTTCTTCTACTAGTAGATGCCCTCTGATTTCCTGCGGGCCTACTGGCAGGAACGGCTCAGGACCAATAGGTCGTGTCGTTGCTGCCTCTCTTGCCAGGCTGTCCGCTTGCTCATTTCCCTCCACTCCTCTGTTGCCAGGAACCCAGGCCAACAACAGTTTGTTGTGTGCTCCTAGTTGATTTAGCTTTTCAACGCACTCAAGGACTAGTGCTGATTTTATTTCAGACGCCGAGATCGCCTTGAGGGCGGCCTGACTGTCACTGAGTATGGCAATTGTTTCATTGGAGTATTCGCGCTGAAGGTTCAGGTCAGCACACTGGCTTATAGCGAATACTTCCGCTTGAAAAATGCTCGGGTGTGCTCCCAGATGCGTTGATATCTTGGCTCTGGGTCCAATGACTCCAGATCCAATCCCCTCTGGCGTCTTCGAGCCATCGGTATACCATACTATTCTATTTAGCTGATGAATGTACACAATTCTGCTTTTCTCCTACGTACCTTGTCTCCCAGTTCTACTTTGTACCTTCTCTCATAGACTATCTGCCTGAGGATATCATCCCTCTGGAGTTGAGAGATAGGGTTCTTCTCTCAATTCCTCCATGTTTCGGGACGATATGACTTTACCTATGCCCGAGCCCTCCTTAGCAAGATTCAGGGAGGTTCGCTTGGCTGACTGCTCTATTGATATATGCAGCGGGGTCAGATCAAGGATAGCCTCCACCGCTGCTGTAGGGCATGTGCGCATAGCTCCCGTGATGCATACACATGCCAGTCGCTGAAGTTTTGATAGTGCTTGCCTCGTCGTCGCCCGAGTTGTTCTCGATGCCCAGGCTATCGAACCGTATGTTATCATAGGTTTTACTATCATGGTATCCATCCATCTAAGCACATGCGGGCTACAGCCCCATAATTTGCCTGCTAAACGTTTGCATATCATGATGGACCTCGTGGCCCTAGCTCTCATGGAGTCGAAGTGCTGTTTCCATAGGAGCTTGGTGTCAAAAATGACCCCCAAGTATTTCACCGTGGTTCCATGTTCTAGTGCCACGCCATCTATTGTGATTGCTCTAAGGGCTGCGCAAATCACTGTTTCCTCTGTTTCGAACGCCCTCTGTATTTCAGATGTTAATTGGTACAGAGCTGTGTCCGTGGACCTACCCGCTCTGTACGCATGCTGGCTATGATGTAGGGGCCAGCTCGTGAGGGCGTTCGACCTAATTTCTTGGTCCAATATCTTTTCCATTGCCTTCAAGACAAAGGAAGTTAGACTTATTGGTCTGAAGGACTTTGCCGCGAATAGTCCTTTTTTCCTACTTTTGGTATGAAAATCACTTTTGCTCTTCTCCACACCATGGATATGTATCCTAGTGCCAGGCTATCTCTCATGATCCTGGCCAGATGTGGGATAATCTGTGTCCCATGCTGCATTAGCACCGGGTAGATGCCATCCACCCCCGGAGATTTGTATTTCTCAAAGGATTCCACTGCCCATCTGACTCTGGCCTCACTGAAGAGGGAGTTGGCCTATTGCCAGTCTGAGGGGGTTGGTTTCACTCTGGGGAACACAGGTTCCGGTACTTGCGGAGAGGCACCCGGAAAATGCGTTTGTAGCAGGGCCCTCGCTCGCTCCTCCACCGTTCCGGTATAGGTACCGTCTGGGAGCCTAATCGCTAGGTTAATCTCCCTCTGCTCTTTGGCTAGGGCCTTGTGGAGCCTTGCCACTGCAGGTGTGCTAGAAATTCCCTCACAGAAATTTCCTAAACTTTCCCTCTTAGCTTTCCTTATCTCTTTATTGTACTTTGTTAGATTTTGAGTGTATTCCTCCCAGTTGCCGGTTCTTCTTGCCCCGTTAAAGAGTTTCCTGACTTTCTTTCTTAGTAGTGTCAGGTCATGCGACCACCAGGGGGTTGTCTTCTTACCCCTAACTAGGGAGACTCGGCAACTGGAGTTGTAGGCATCTATCATTATCTGATTTGCTCTATCCACTTCGCCCTCTAACTCAGTACAGTTAGTGCTTCTGCTCTTATTTCTGAGACTATCCGCGTTAGCCTCTATGATACTTTTGTAGCTGCCCCAGTTTTTTTTCCTGGGATTTCTTTTGGGGCTAGATTTCCCCGATACAGCACCCAGCTCAAACCTTATGATCCTGTGATCCGATAGGGAGGGTTCTTCTGAGACTCTCCATTTCGAGATCATATTCTCAGTTAGGTTGTTGCCACGTGTTATATCTAGGACCTCTGCCCTGACTCTCGTAACAAACGTCGGTTTGCTCCCGACGTTATATATATTCAAATCGTTGCTGACTATATGTTCTAGTAAACACTCACCCCTTTAGTTGGTATCATTGCTGCCCCACTCCGTGTTGTGGGAGTTAGCATCGCTTCCTATGATCAACGGAAGTTTCGCTCTTCTGCAGTGCTCCACTAAATAGTTAATATTTGCTTTAAGCATTACACATGCTCTTGGTCTCTGCTGTTATTACTCACATTAAGGCCCCTCACCTGTCCCTTGTAAGCCAAGGTTCTTGTATTAGGGCGATGCCCAGATCATCCGAGGCGAACCTCCTCACCAGTACAGCCGAGGCTGCAATGGCGTGATGGAGGTTGACCTGGGCTATTTTTATGCTTGTGCCGGTCATATTGGCCCGGCCGGCCTCATCGGATCATCGTCATCCGACAATCCGCTCTCGCTTTCGTCCCGCCTATTCAGCTCCAATTCCTGGAGGTCGAAGCCCTCGATGAGCTCTTGTGTGGTGGCGACTTTTCGTTCATCTCCAGCCTGCACGATTGTGTCCTTCTTCCTTGCTGCGGTGGGAGGGTTTGTGGTCTCGCGAGCTCTGATGGTATCGGTGCTCGCGTCCGTCATATTCTCGTCCGACAGCTCGCCTCTGTCGGTGCCCTCTGCCTCCGCCTTGTCTTCCGGCTGCCGTACCTATAGTGCAGCTTAAGTCCGTTTCTGCGTATAATTTGATACGATTATTCGTCTATGCCCACGTCTATACGTAGGCCTGTTTCCTCTGCGCTACAATTAATAACGCGCTATCTCTGTGCCCCCAGGGGTCTCATTTTGGTTGGCGAGGAGCCGTAACGCAAACTCTTTGGGGCGTTCCGCACTTCTGGGGAGGAACATAGTCACATTATGCGTTGGCGGTATTTCATCCCCGCGTCTCGTGCATAATTGTGGCCCTGTCCACCCCTCAAGCGTCGGTATCACTTCGACGAGCCACCTAACCGTTTTCTCGTCCTCGCAGTCTACGAGGAGGAGCCCTGCTCGGAAGTATACCCCGCAAAAAACTAGGGCAATCCCACATCCCCTGAACACTCCGTCCATTATGAGCTCTTGGAGATTCGTCAGGTCCTCTTGACTTAGGGCCTCCGCTGGGTAGTTACTGGGCAGAACAGCCATTCGGATACCCCTAAGGGCTTCCGAATAGCTCTGCTGCCTTGTTGCGGGTACCCCAGTCGCCCTGGCTTGATTCTCCCTGCCCGTGGATGCAGTGTTCCTGGGAGCGTGGGCCCGTTGCCTCTTAGAACTTGGAGTTTCCTCCGGCGTAATTTGCCCGATCCTGCGCTTTTCAGCGGGAGCGGGTGCATGCTGGTCAGCTGCCGCTGGCTGTGCTCTTCTTCCTTCATTTCTTCCTCTTTGAGCATTGGCTTTTCTTTGCCCGTGGTCTGGTTCATGCCTGCGCTCATCTGCCCTGGCTCTTGCCTCCCTGGGCGACAGGCCCTCCTCGAGATATCGGAGGTATCTTTTTACCCCAGCCCCACTTAGTCCAAAGCGCCTCTTATCATCCAGAGCTCCTGGACTGCCCCGTGGTGGAAGTGCAGGTTGCCTGCCTCTGTTGTGCCTTCTGTTGGGTCGCTTCCACTCGTCCGGGTTCCGCTCTTTACTTTTCCCTTCCTGGGACTTTCCATAGTTGCTCTGTGAGCTGCTACCTGAGTCATGCTCCGACGGTGAGCGCCTAGACTTACTCGTCCCTCTAGAGGGACTACTAGGGTGGTGGTTTTCGTGCTTGGGTGCACCGTCGTAGCCTCTCTTTGTCAGCTTTTCTCGCTCTCCGGCAGTCAATTCTTTTGCTTTCTCTTGCGGCCCGCGCTGCGCAATGGAGGTACTGGGCCCTCCATGGATCGCAGGTTTGTTGCCTGCCGCCGCCTTCTGCTCTCCTTTTTTACCTTGCCCGCGCTGCTCACCAGTGGGTAGGGGTTCACTGTGGATCGCGGGTTTCTCTGCTTCCTGATTGGAATGCTCTTCGGGCCCGCGCTGCTCTCCTTGGGTTTTGGTGTTGCTCTTGGGGTTCGCGGTTTTAAGAGCCGGTTCTCTGTATACTCCAGTGCTTGTGGAGGGGGATTCATCCCGCTAATGCTCTAAGAAGAGCATTGCCTCCTCTCTCGTGAGGCTGTCCAGGAATTGCCTGGAGTACGTGCGTGGCCTACTGCTTCTCTGCCCGCTGCTCTTCTTGGAGCCCGTTTTTTTTGTTGTGCTTTTGTTGTTGTTAGTTTTTTTGTTGTTCATGTTTTTCTTACGACAACTTGCTTGACATGGCAAGTGTTGTTGTCAATGCTTTAATTTGGGGAACTGGGTTGGTCCGCCGCGGCAGAGCCCCTTGACGCGGTAAGGCCATGGTTACTCCCCAAGGTGGCCCTGTGTTGGGGAGGCGCCGTTATAATACAGCCGGTGTTGTGGACCTCCTGGCTGCAAACCAGTCCAATGGGCACGGTGACGCATGACACCCTGGATTAGGAGGTAACAGTTCCTGGTTACCGATCGCATTCGACCACATCTGTCAGGTGAGCGCGGTTGCCCCGCTCCCATCTGACTAATTAGTATCATATGCGATCGGCGTAAGCCCCTGCACCGCTACAAGGTGACTGTCTTCGCAGGAGCAGGGATAGTAAAAGAGCTTGCTTTCGCATCTCCAGAAAAGGGAAATGCTATTAAAAAGTTAAGAACAGCGAGCAATAAGATTGAGACTCTTTCGCCTGATGAGGTGTTAGCGATGATTTTGGATTTAGATTTATCCATAAACAAATATCGGTTGCTTAAGCAATATACCAAGTATATATGCCCTAATTTACTTCCCTCATATGAGCGTGTTTGGGCTGCAAAACAGTTCTGCTACCCTGAAAACATAACCGTGACGGAGTCGTTCGCTGAAATAAATTTACAGTCGTTGATAGATCACACGATAATAAGGTTGTGTGCTTCATGTAATGATGTTTTAGAAGCGAACCTAGACTCATGTACTGGCAATGAATTGCAAATTTTATTTAAATGGGGATGCGATGGTGCAAATCAGAGCCTTTATAAGCAAAATAGGTCAGACGAGCGTAATAGTGATGAAAACTTATTTAGCTAGCATATCCCTTGTTCCGATTCAAATGTATGTGAATAATTTTAAAGGAGAAAAGTTGATACTGTACCAAAATCCTGCTCCGAACTCATCTCGACATTGTCGTCCTATTAAAATAATGTTTGCTAGGGAAACCACTGACTTAATAAAAATGGAGGTAAAATATATCAAGGAACGTAATTTTATGCATGATTGATGGAAAGGTATGCACAGCCCTTTCCAATTATAATTCGTCCCAAGTACGTTATTTATGTGGGGCAAAACCAACGGAAATGAACAATACTTCAATTTTATCAAAAAAAAAAAACCATTGATCCTCAACTTTAAGAATTTGGCTTGTTAGCGTTACACTCGTGGATAAGATTTATGGAATGTTTGTTGCATATAGCTTATAGATTAGAAATTAAATCATGACAAGTTCAGGGATCAGAAAATAAATGCAAGGTACAGCGGAGAAAAACTATTATTCAGGAGAAATTTAGATCGGAAATGGGGTTATTAGTAGATATGCAAAGCAATCATGTGGAAATACAAATGACGGCAATACCGCTAGACGTTTTTTTTAGCAATTCAGAAAAGTCAGCAGAAATAACCGAAGTAAATTTGGAGCTGTTGCAACGATTTCATGTGATACTAGAATGCTTAGCGTCGGGATATTCCATTGATGCAGAGGCGTTTGATCTTTATGCGTCTGAAACTATGGACCTATATTTAAAACTTTATCCATGGTATTATATGCCAGTTACGGTACATAAAGTACTCTGTCATGGCAAGATTGTAATTGATCACTGCATACTTCCTATTGGCCAATTATCTGAAGAAGCCCAAGAGTCGAGAAATAAGGACAATAACCGCTACAGATTAGAGTTCACACGAAAAAGTTCTCGAACCCAAACAAACAACGACTTACTAAAAATACTTCTAATTTCGTCTGATCCATACATTTCTAACTTAAGGAAATCTCCGAAGACGAAGCATGGAGCCATTACTTCAGATATATTAAAATTGCTTAAAGACCCGTTAGGTTAGGTTAGGTTGGGTGGTAGCTTCCCTGATAGAGGAAGCTCACTTGGACAACATGACGGTCCGTTGTGATACCACATATAATAAACTAAACTAACGGTGACGTAGATATAACTACTTAGAGAATCGTTGGGTAGCAACAATAAAGTTCCGAATGATCCCGATCTCAACCTTGGATAGCTCCTCGGGAGATCCAAGTGAGTCACGACCGAAATACTTTCGCCTAGTTCTGGCAAAAGCTGGGCAGTCAAGCATAAAGTGATTTGGTGATTCCACCTCATCATCCTCCATACAGCTGCAGCAGGATGGAGTTTCCAATATATTGAGACGTACCGCATGGATACCCATGGGACAGTGCCCTGTCAAAACCCCAATGACCATTTATAGGTGAGCCTTAGTGAACCCAATTATTTCAGCAGACCTCCTGCCATCCACTTTCGGCCAGAAAGATATTGATATCCTACAAGGCGTAGTGTCCGCCCAACGTTTGCTGAGCTGACTCGAGGCCCAGCTATGGAAGAGCAATCCACAGGTGGCTAGCGGAATCCCGAAATCCCTACAGCCATCTTCATCCGGTTCAGTTGTACCGATTCGGGCTAAGAGATCCGCTTGACAGTTACCCGGAATATCACTATGGCCCGGGACCCAGATAATCTTAATTGTAAAATAATTCGATGCAATCGCAAGTGTGGTCAGGCACTCCCAGACCACCCTCGATCGCACTGTAGTTGAGCTCAAGGCCTTTATAGCCGCTTGGCTATCAGAGTAGATGTTAAATTCCCTAACCGTAGTAGCGCTGGATAGCATTTCATCCACCGCATCCTTAATCGCAGCAACTTCCGCTTGGAATACACTGCAGTGATCATCCAACTTAAACTTGCAGCTTACATTTAGCTCTTGACAAAAGACCCCCCCGCCAACCTTTCCGTCCAACTTCGACCCATCCGTGAACAAGTTAACCGGTCCCATGCCCCAGATAATTCCTCTTCTCCACTCCTCCCTCGGGGGAATGACTGGGGTGAAGGTTGTATAGGGAGCGGCCACCGGCATGCAATAGTCTGTCCTGTCCGGGATAAAGTCGAAACTAGTAAGAAGGCTAGAGTGTCCGAAATCAGAAAGCATATAACCCATATCACGAAGCCTGACCAACGACCGGGCCGCGGCTGCCTTTCCCGCAATATCTACTGGATGTATATTCAGCATGACATTCAGTGCCAAGGTAGGTGTTGTTCTCATAGTGCCACTGATACCGATAAGCGCCGTCCGTTGCACTGACACTAGCATTTTGGAGGTGCTCGCCGTGTCCAGTGCTTTCCACCAGACCGGCACCCCATATAGCAGAATCGGTTTGACCACCATCTCATAAAGCCAGTGTACTACTCCTGGCGAGAGCCCCCATCTCTTTCCGATAGCCCCCCTGCAGCAGTACAAGGCAACCGCGGCCTTCCTGGCCCTATCTTCCACATTGGGCCTCCAGGACAGCTTCTTGTCCAGAACAATTCCCAAATATTTAACCCTGTCAGTAAGTACCAACGGTACCCCTCCAATCGAAGGAGTTCTGAAGTCGGGTATCTTATATCTCCTTGTAAAAAGAACCAATTCTGTTTTTCCCGGGTTGACCGCCACTCCACATGATTCAGCCCACCTAGCCACAGTATCCAGGTATCCCTGCAGAACATCGCGCAGGGTGCCCAGAAATTTGCCCCTGACTAGGATAGCGAGGTCATCTGCATAGGCAACCACCCGACAGCCATTGGCTTCCAGCTCCACAAGAAGCTCGTGGACTACCACAACCCAGAGCAGAGGAGATAGGACACCTCCCTGTGGCGTGCCCCTGAACACCTTCCTCCTGTTTATGGCTCCTCCCCACTCCGCTGCGACAATTCTGCCGCATAGAAGTTTGCTAATAAATTCAACCAGAGCCGCTTCGACTCCTAAACCCACCAGAGCTCTTTCGATTGCCCCCGGTAGAACATTGTTAAAAGCCCCCTCGATGTCTAGAAAGGCACCCAGAGCATACTCTTTATGTTCTAGAGACCCCTCTATTTGCTTTACAATCGAATGGAGAGCCGTTTCCGTCGATCTGCCTTTGCAGTACGCATGCTGTGAAGCCGACAGTAACCCCCCAGGTATCCTTTCTCGTAGGTACAGGTCAATCAGCCGCTCAAACGTCTTAAGAAGAAACGACGAGAGACTGATTGGCCTGAAATCCTTAGGTGACACATGAGAGCCCCTGCCGGCCTTCGGAATGAAGATGACCCTAACCGTGTGCCACGACTTAGGGATATAGTTAAGTCTGAGGCAGTTAGTGTAGATGATGGCCAACCAGCGGCAGGAAATCCCTAAAGACCTTTGAAGTTGCGCAGGAATGATGCCATCCGGACCGGGTGACTTATAGGGCTTGAACGAATTTATAGCCCAGGATATTTGACTTTCCCGTAGTGGGATGGCAGGCATTTCTGCATGGCCAGCAACCGCCGACCACGCAAGCGAAGATCCCTGCGCAACTGGGACATCGGGAAAATGATTGTCCAGTAAAAGTCTCAGGGACTCCTCGCTACTCATCGACCAGTCCCCACCATCATCTCTCAGATACCCCCGAGGGGCGGGAATCCTAGAGAGTATTTTTCTAAGCCTCGCGGATTCATTGCAGCCCTCTACGTTTTCGCAGAAGCTTCGCCATGAATCTCGCTTGGCTAACCTTATTTCATATTTATAAATCCCCAGACTCACCTTATAGAGCTCCCAGTCCGAGGGTAGTTTACTCCTCCTGGCTCTATTAAAGAGCCGCCTACTGGACGCTCTTAGGTCGTCAAGGGAATCAGACCACCAGGGCGGCTTGCCCTTCCCCCTGTAAGTTTTCAGTGGGCAGGACTGTTGAAAGGCGCTATTGCTTGCCAAGGTGAAGTTTTCCACCAGACCGTCTATTTCAGATTCGGACAGGTCCGAACCAACGATAGGCGCCTCAGGCAATAGCTCTCCCAACTTCCTACAATACAAGTCCCAGTTGGTACTTTTAGGGTTCCTAAAAGATATTTTGCCGGGACGTTCTTCATTCACCGAGAACTGAATATATCGGTGATCAGAGAAAGAGTGCTCGTTGAGAACCCTCCATCCAGATATCCGATCTTCCAGTTCTCTGCTAACCAGGGTGAGGTCCAGGACCTCCTCCCTTACCGCAGTAATAAAAGTCGGGTCATTCCCCCTATTACATATACAAAGTCCCTCATCTACAATAAAAGTAAATAAAGACTCACCTCTGGTGTTCGTATCCGAGCTCCCCCATATGCTATGGTGTGCATTAGCATCGGCACCTATGATTACGCCAACACCTCTCCGCCTTGCTTCAGCGGTGATTTCGCCCAGTATTACAGGCGGTGGTCCCGTTACGTCCCCATGGGGCATATACGCTGAGACCACCCACAATTCGTTACTGCCTCGCTCGAGGCAGACCGTGGTTACGTCAGCATTGCTGAAATTAGAGAGAATAAAAGCTTTAAATTCCTTTTTAATAAGCACACAGGATCTAGGCCTACCTGCCTCCCCATGCACCAAGGTGTTAAATTTTCCCGTCCTTAATCCGCCGTTACTACTCAGCCACGGCTCCTGGACAAGGACAATATCCACTCCGCCTTTCTCAAGACAGAGCAACAAGTTTGCGGAAGCCGCCTTAGAATGCTGAAGATTGATTTGACGGATTTCCATCAACACCACTCTTCTTCTTCTGCACCCCATCCTTGGCGGCTTCGCCCTCGGAGACTAGGAGATCCTCCTCCTCCCCCAACAGACGACTTACACTGATGACGGATCCCGCCATCGATGATTCGCCCTCGGAGGCCAGGAGCTCCTCCTCGGCCCTATCAGCCAGACGACTAGCACTGATGACAGATCCCGCTATTGACGGGACGTCAACAGTGCTTTCGCTGTCCAAATTAGCGGAGTCAGCATCCACAACCATGGGTACTGGCTCCCCTGCGGACGCCTCCACCTCCCGAACAGTCTCTGTGGGAGAGGAACCATCTCCCCTGGAATCGGCGTGGTAGATTTTGAGAACCACACGCTCGAGGCCATAGGAGATAACCCCCCTCGTGTCAGAGAGAGGACCGGTGGACTCTGCGTTTAGCAGAATCAGCACTTGCCGACGTGGCCCAACAGCCTCCTCTACTCTGAGGACCCTCCAGTTATGCGTCGGAAGGTTCGGGTTGCAGTAACGCATTAATTCGAGTATTTTCTCCGGCTGAGATGGCCCGGCAGGCAACCACACCCGAGCCCTCGGTCGAAGGGGGAGATCCCTCCGTTCCACGGCCTCGAGTCTGGCCCCCCTCCAGACCTCCCCTACCAAAGAAATTATTTTCTTAAAGATACAGGCCGACCGCTCGTCAGCACAAGTAATCAGTCTAAAACCATGATACCACCCCGAGTATTCGAAGCATGGCCGCGTACCTGGGCTCTCCATAACAGCGGTCATATAGGCCGCTGACATGGCGCTGGCGCCCCACGGCCACTCCTCTCGGGAGATGGCACCATCCTCCCTACTCCTATCCAGGACCCCGAGGGTGATGGAGCCTGCACGTTTAGCGATTTCGCTAAACGAAATTGCGTCCCCACCTCGGGCCCTTTGTGTCGTTGAGGCATTCCGCTCATCCGACCTTTGCCGCTTCATAGCCCCCAAACCCTGCTGCTCACCCGCATCGTTCGACACCGGTGTGTGGTCGTCGCAAGCTACGACGCTCCTGGCCCACTCCAGCGTCCGGGAATGCTTCTCAGACATCTGAGCTGCATCCCTTCCGCCGTAGCGCTCCAAGATCTTCTCAGCTAGGCGCCGATCACCCAGAGCTTTCCTACGCGGCGTCGATCGCCTACCTTTCCCGGCAGGCTTCGACCCCAGGGCTCCCGTTGGGAAAGCTCCTCGCGACAGGGCTTCCTTACTAGTACTGGGCTGGTCCGTCACCGGACCTCTGCCTTTCCCTGTCACAGCCCCATATGGGCCTGCATTGGGTGTCGGTTTCGACACCCCTCCACTACCCGAACTACCCGTACCTACGGGGTTTGAAACCAAACCCCTGCGCTGATCCGTCTGATCAGCCCTTTTGACCCGCTGGGAGCTTTCCCGGCTGGCGGCGACCTGCTTCGGAGCACTCTCCGCACCTGTCGCGTCCCTCGCACCATGACGACTTTCGACGTCACTCCTACCCTCCTTTTTATTCGTCTTCGTGTCCATTCTAAGAAGTCCCCCCTCAAGGCCGCTATCCGGAGCCGATTGTGTAGTCGCCCTTCAACGGTCCCGTGGTTATCTATGCTGCGCAGGGAGGCCACGCGAGGGTTGACGCATTACCTTATGAGTAATGCGTTCAGAGCCAGACCGGACGCAAAGCGGGAAATCTTCAACCGCACCTACACCACCAACTTAACGGCGACGGAGCGGGAACGTACCTTGAGGCCCGCCACGGTTTTAACGGGACGTGGGCAGGTACAGCATTAGCCTACCAGCCATTTCGATAGGGTTTCACCCCGATCTACTAAGGTGGCAGAATGCTGCACCTACCAGCCCAAAGTCATCAATTCCTATCCATAGTCAAAATCAAGTCCCTAACAATCCGGTTCGTCACCGTTGAGTACCGATCTTGACCCTTAACAGGGTCCTCCCTCCCCTGAGCTCGGCACAATGACTCAGGGGTGCGGGTTTTATCGAGTTGTCCTCTCTAGATCCGCCATTATCAGTAGAAGCAGGGGCACCTCGTGCAGGACGTGACAACCAATCACGTGTGACAATTCGTCACTATGGCCGGTCTAAGACTGATACCAGTCCCTGATCCAGAGCCTGGAACCACGTATGATATCCAAGCCAAGTATCTTAACCCCCCACACCCGTTATTAAATATTGAATTTGATGAGAATTAAACTGCTTCGCAAAAATTCTGTCTAATAAAAAACTAATTTCTTAGTTTATTTTGGTTTTTCATTGTATGCACCGATATACATACATTATTGAGGTATGCAAACATTTCCAATGTGTGGTTCCTATGGGAAGTGGGCGTGGCAGTGGGCGGATTTATAAAATTTTTTGCCTGAACCTACTTTTCACCACGAAAATAATATGTGCCAAAATTCATAATTTTATATCCGTTAATTTTCAAGTCATGATTTTTGTCATCCTAATTTCGAATTTCGTACACTGTGCGTTGTGTAGTGCTGCTGAAAATAGTAAAACATTTTTGTACAACTCCGAAGAAAGTAATTGCAGCCGTACAACATTCTGCAGCATCACTTACTTACTTAATTGGCGCCTAACCGTTTAAACGGTTATGGCCGTCCAACAAGGCGCGCCAGTCGCTCCTTCTCTCTGCCAACCGGCGCCAATTGGTCACACCAAGGGAGTTTAAATCGTTTTACACCTGGTCCTTCCAACGGAGTGGGGGGCGCCCTCTACCTCTGCTTCCATAGGCGGGTTCCGATAGAAACATTTCTTGGCCGGAGCGTCATCTTTCATTCGCATAACATGACCTGGCCAGCGCAGCCGCAGCGTTTTAATTCGCTGGACTATGTTGATGCCTGCGTAAGCTCATCATTAAATCTTCGTCGGTACTCGCCATCGCTAACGCATAGAGGTCCATAAATCCTTCGAAGAACTTTTCTCTCGAACACTCCCAGAGCCGCTTCATCTGCTGTTGTCATGGTCCATGCTTCTGCCCCAAATAGCAGGACGGGTATGATAAGTGCCTTGTAGGGTATGATTTTCGTTTGCCGAGAGAGGACTTTACTTTTCAATTGCCTACCTAGTCCAAAGTAGCATTTATTGGCAAGAGTGATTCTTCGCTGTATTTCAGAGCTGATGTTGTTGCTAGTTGATGATGGTTCCCAAAGAAGTCTTTTACTATTTCGAAATTATGGCTGCCAACAGTAGCGTGGTTGCCAAGGCGTATATGCGCTTACTCTTTGCTCGATGACAGCAGGTACATTCAAAAAAAAAGTATCACTATCATTTTAATACACGATGTGCAAAAATGAAACTATAAACGGTATCATTTTCGTGGTATCAATACAACGATAAATAATATAAAAAGTATAAATAAAAGTATCAATTTTGTATCTTGACTATTGATTTGCCCATGGAAAATATTTGTTTCGCCCTTAAAATGTATCAAAATGATACCTGTATAAATTTCCTAGTTTCATTATGATAACATTTAATACTAGATTGATTATAAAACGCATTACATTTGTATGTAGTCTATTAACTTGACAAATACAAGTATCAAACTAATATTTCGAAAATGTCAATAACATAAGATCATTGATGACGAAAAAAAGATAAGTAAAAATTGCACATTGATGTCTAGATGGCATCGCCTTGATGATAACTTTTTTTTGAGTGTACTTCGTTTTGTCCTCATTCACCATCAAACCCATCTTTACCGCTTCTTTTTCCAGTTTGGAGTAAGCAGAACTAACGGCGCGGGTGTTTAGGTCGATGATATCAATGTCATTAGCATACGCCAATAGCACGCTTTTATAGAATATTATTCTAGAGCTGTTAAGTTCTGCAGCTAGTATAATTTTCTCCAGCATCAAATTAAAGAAATCGCACGATAGGGGGTCACCCTGTCTGAAACCTTGTTTAGTTTTGAACGGCTCGGGTGGTCCTTCCCAATCTTACTGAGCTGATCGTGTTGCTCAACGTCACAGCCGTATAAGTTTTGCAGGGAAACCAAATTCAGACATAGCGGTATATAGGCAGCTCCTTTTCGTGCTGTCGAAGGCGGCTTTAAAATTGACGAAGAGGTGATGTGTGTCGATTATTTTTTTGTGGGTTTTTTCCAAGATTTGGCGCATTGTGAAAATCTGGTCGATGGTAGATTTACCAGGTCTGAAGCCGCACAGATAAGGTCCAATCAGTTGATTCACGGTGGGCTTCAATATTTCGCACAATACACTTGACAGGACCTTATATGCGATATTAAGGAGGCTGATTCCGCGATAGTTGGTGTAGTTTGCAGTATCCCCCCTCTTGTGGACTGGGCAGAGAACACTTAGATTCCAATCGTCGGGCATGCACTCGTCCGCCCATATTTTGCGAAGAAGCTGATGCATGCGCCTTACCAACTCCTCGTCGCCGTATTTGAATAGCTCTGCAGGCAATCCATCAGCATGCGCAGCCTTGTTGTTTTTCAATCTGGTTATTGCTATTCTGACTTCGTCATAATCGGGCGGGGGGACATATATTCCATCATCATCGATTGCGGGATCGGGTTCGTCATCTCTGTGCGGTAAATCGTTGTCTCCATTTAGGCGAGCAGAGAAGTTTCCCTCCATAATCTAAGTACTCTCTGGACATCAGGTACAAGGTCGCCGTTTTCCATCTTACAGGTCTTTGCCCCGGTCTTAAAACCTTCCGTTTGTCGCCGAATTTTTTGGTAAAATTTGCGGGCGTTATTCCTGGTGGCTAGCAGCTCAAGCTCCTCACACTCACGCCTTTCTGCCTCTGCTTTTTTATACTCAGTTGAGCAGAGCTCACAGAGTATATTAACTTTGATTGGATAACGGTTGGTTGTACAGGTATAAAGGAATCGAGATAGATATAGACTTGCATATATCAAAATCATCAGTATCGAAAAAAAAATCGATTGAGCCATGTCCGTCCGTCCGTCCGTCTGCCCGTTAACACTATAACTTGAGTAAATTTTGGGGTATCTTGATGAAATTTGGTATGTAGGTTCCTGGGCACACATCTCAGATCGCTATTTAAAATGAACGATATCGGACAATAACCACGCCCACTTTTTCGATATCCAAAATTTCGAAAAATCGAAAAAATGCGATAATTCATAACCAAATATGGATTAAGCGATGAAACTTGGTAGGTGAGTTGAACTTATGACGCAGAATAGAAAACTAACAACTAACAACTAAACTAACAACATTCAACTCCAGTAATGATATGGTGCAATAAAATACAAAAATAAAAGAAAATTTCAAAATGGGCGTTGCTCCGCCCTTTTTCATTTAATTTGTCTAGGATACTTTTAATGCCATAAGTCGAACAAAAATTTACCAATCCTTGTGAAATTTGGTAGAGGCTTAGATTCTAGGACGATAACTGTTTTCTGTGAAAAAGGAAATCGGTTGAAGCCACGCCCAGTTTTTATACACAGTCGACCGTCTGTCCTTCCGCTCGGCCGTTAACACGATAACTTGGGCAAAAATCAATATATCTTTACTAAACTCAGTTCACGTACTTATCTGAACTCACTTTGTATTGGTGTAAAAAATGGCCGAAATCCGACTATGACCACGCCCACTTTTTCGATATCGAAAATTACGCAAAATGAAAAAAATGCCATAATTATATACCAAATACGAAAAAAGGGATGAAACATGGTAATTGTATTGGTCTATAGACGCAAAATATAACTTTAGAAAAAACTTGGTAAAATGGGTGTGACACCTACCATATTAAGTAGAAAAAAATGAAAAAGTTTTGCATGGCGAAATCAAAAGCCCTTGGAATCTTGGAAGGAATACTGTTCGTGGTATTACATATATAAATAAATTAGCGGTACGCGACAGATGATGTTCTGGATCACCCTGGTCCACATTTTGGTCGATATCTCGAAAACGCCTTCACATATACAACTAAGGGCCACTCCCTTTTAAAACCCTCATTAATACCTTTAATTTGATACCCATATCGTACAAACATATTCTAGAGTCACACCTGGCCCACGTTTATGGCGATATCTCGAAAAGGCGTCCACATATAGAACTAAGGCCCACTCCTTTTTAAAATACTCATTAACGCGTTTCATTTTATATCCATATCGTACAAAAAAATTCTAGAGTCACTCCTGGCCCACCTTTATGGCGATATTTGGAAAAGGCGTCCACCTATAGAACTAAGGCCCACGCCCTTTTAAAATACTCATTAACCCTTTTCATTTGATACCCATATCGTACAAACAAATTCTAGAGTCACCCCTGGTCCACCTTTATGGCGATATTTCGAAAAGGCGTCCACCTATGAAACTAAGGCCCACGCCCTTTTAAAATACTCATTAATACCTTTGATTTAATACCCATATCGTACAAACAAATTCTAGAGTCACCCCTGGTCCACCTTTATGACGATATCTCGAAAAGGCGTCCACCTATAGAACTAGGGCCCACTCCCTTTTAAAATACTCATTAATACCTTTGATATAATACCCATATCGTACAAACAAATTCTAGAGTCACCCCTGGTCCACCTTTATGACGATATCTCGAAAAGGCGTCCACATATAGAACTAAGGCCCACTCCTTCTTAAAATGCTCATTAACACCTTTCATTTCATACCCATATCGTACAAACAAATTTTAGAGTCACCCCTGGTCCACGTTTATGGCGATATCTCGAAAAGGCGTCCACATATAGAACTAAGGCCCACTCCTTCTTAAAGTGCTCATTAACACCTTTCATTTCATACCCATATCGTACAAACAAATTTTAGAGTCACCCCTGGTCCACGTTTATGGCGATATCTCGAAAAGGCGTCCACATATAGAACTAAGGCCCACTCCTTCTTAAAATGCTCATTAACACATTTCATTTCATACCCATATCGTACAAACAAATTTTAGAGTCACCCCTGGTCCACGTTTATGGCGATATCTCGAAAAGGCGTCCACATATAGAACTAAGGCCCACTCCTTCTTAAAATGCTCATTAACACCTTTCATTTCATACCCATATCGTACAAACAAATTTTAGAGTCACCCCTGGTCCACGTTTATGGCGATATCTCGAAAAGGCGTCCACATATAGAACTAAGGCCCACTCCTTCTTAAAATGCTCATTAACACCTTTCATTTCATACCCATATCGTACAAACAAATTTTAGAGTCACCCCTGGTCCACGTTTATGGCGATATCTCGAAAAGGCGTCCACATATAGAACTAAGGCCCACTCCTTCTTAAAATGCTCATTAACACCTTTCATTTCATACCCATATCGTACAAACAAATTTTAGAGTCACCCCTGGTCCACGTTTATGGCGATATCTCGAAAAGGCGTCCACATATAGAACTAAGGCCCACTCCTTCTTAAAATGCTCATTAACACCTTTCATTTCATACCCATATCGTACAAACAAATTTTAGAGTCACCCCTGGTCCACGTTTATGGCGATATCTCGAAAAGGCATCCACCTATAGAACTAAGGCCCACTCCCTTTTAAAATACTCATTAACACCTTTCATTTGATACCCATATAGTACAAACAAATTCTAGAGTCACCCTGGTCCACGTTTATGGCGATATCTCGAAAAGGCGTCTACACATAGAACTAAGGACCACTCCTTTTTAAAATACTCATTAACACCTTTCATTTGATACCCATATCGTACAAACAAATTCTAGAGTCGCCCCTGGTCCACCTTTATGGCGATATTTCGAAAAGGCGTCCACCTATAGAACTAAGGCCCACACCCTTTTAAAATACTCATTAACACCTTTCATTTGATACCCATATTGTACAAACGCATTCTAGAGTCACCCCTGGCCCACTTTTATAACGATATTCCGAAAAGGCGTCCACCTATAGAACTAAGGCCCACTCCCTTTTAAAACACTTATTAACACCTTTCGTTTGATACCCATATTGTACAAACGCATTCTAGAGTCAACCCTGGTCCACTTTTATAACGATATTCCGAAAAGGCGTCCACCTATAGAACTAAGGCCCACTCCCTTTTAAAATACTCATTAACACCTTTCATTTGTTACCCATATAGTACAAACAAATTCTAGAGTCACCCCTGGTCCACGTTTATGGCGATATCTCGAAAAGGCGTCCACACATAGAACTAAGGCCCACTCCTTTTTAAAATACTCATTAACACCTTTAATTTGATACCCATATTGTACAAACAAATTCTAGAGTCGCCCCTGGTCCACCTTTATGGCGATATTTCGAAAAGGCGTCCACCTATAGAACTAAGGCCCACGCCCTTTTAAAATACTCATTAACACCTTTCATTTGATACCCATATCGTACAAACAAATTCTAGAGTCACCCCTGGTCCACGTTTATGGCGATATCTCGAAAAGGCATCCACTTATAGAACTAAGGCCCACGCCCTTTTAAAATACTCATTAACACCTTTCATTTGATACCCATATAGTACAAACACATTCTAGAGTCACCCCTGTCCATGTTTATGGCGATATCTCGAAAATGCGTCCACATATAGAACTAAGGCCCACTCCTTTTTAAAATACTCATTAACACCTTTCATTTGATACCCATATCGTACAAACAAATTCTAGAGTCACCCCTGGTCCACCTTTATGGCGATATTTCGAAAAGGCGTCCACCTATAGAACTAAGGCCCACGCCCTTTTAAAATACTCATTAACACCTTTCATTTGATACCCATATCGTACAAACAAATTCTAGAGTCACCCCTGGTCCACCTTTATGGCGATATCTCGAAAAGGCGTCCACCTATAGAACTAAGGCCCAAGGCCTTTTAAAATACTCATTAACACCTTTCATTTGATACCCATTTTGTACAAACGCATTTAGAGTCACCCCTGGTCCACTTTTATAACGATATTCCGAAAAGGCGTCCACCTATAGAACTAAAGCCCACTCCCTTTTAAAACACTTATTAACACCTTTCGTTTGATACCCATATTGTACAAACGCATTCTAGAGTCAACCCTGGTCCACTTTTATAACGATATTCCGAAAAGACGTCCACCTATAGTACTAAGGCCCTCCCTTTCAAAATACTCATTAACGCCTTTCATTTGATACCCATATAGTACAAACAAATTCTAGAGTCACCCCTGGTCTACCTTTATGGCGATATCTGGAAAAGGCGTCCACATATAGAACTAAGGCCCACGCCCTCTTAAAGTACTCATTAACACCTTTCATTTGAGACTCATATCGTACAAACAAATTCTAGAGTCACCCCTGGTTCATCTTTATGGCGATATCTCGAAACGGCGTCCATCTATAGAACTTAGGCCCACGCCCTTTTAAAATACTCGTTAATACCTATCATTTGATACCCATATCGTACAAAATAAATTCTAGAGTCAGGCCTGGTCCACCTTTATGGCGATATCCCCAAATGGCATCCATCTATAGAACTATGGCCCACTTCCTCTTAAAATACTCTTTTAATACCTTCCATTTGATACACATGTCATACAAACACATTCCAGGGTTACCCTAGGTTCTTTTTACAACATGGTGATTTTCCCTTACTTTGTCTCCACAGCTCTCAACTGAGTATGTAATGTTCGGTTACACCCGAACTTAGCCTTTCTTACCTGTTCTTCCTGAAAAGGCGTCTCGCTCCCCTTTTTAACTCGCGGTAGCGTTCCCATACCTCTTGTTGCGCTCGCTTTTAACGTAACCTGCTTGCTTTCGAATTGAAATGGAGTTAGCGCAAAATGAACGTAGTTATCGTGACTAGCATCAGGCATAGCATCAACGATAATAGCAAAATACTTGGCTTTCTTGCCTTGATCCAATATTGTTTCCCTCACGTGCTTTGGACAAATTTCTATAAGCTCGTTCTGAATGTTTGGGAAAAGATAGTGAACTTGTAAACGCTTGTGCTGCTGTTCTGACATCCTAAATTTCTCCAAATGATCTCTAAGTATCGGATCATATTGGCTTATGAGATCTTAGATGCCCAAAAAATGTCCATCGTTTCGTTCACCAAGATATATACTTTCGCCTTTGAAAGCTAGGCCTCTTTCGCCCAAAAATAAAATAGTGTCCAAAGTTCTATATAAAATTTCTTTCCAGGGTATCAATTGTTGCCTCCTTTTGAATTAGATTTTGTAAAGATCGCCATTGAATATAACATTTTTACTCCCCGATTCTAGTGTGGTAACAACATTCTTCACCACGGTAACGAAATCATGCGGCAACTTATACACCCTTTTGGTATTCTACCTGCGAAAATAGCCGGATAATTTTTTACCCACAAAAGTAAGTGGTTACATCGAAATAACCACACAACAGCTGTTGTTTAGAAAGAGGCAAAACTGAAAAATAAAGAATTAAAAAAAAAAAACTGAGTAAAGATAATAGTAAAAAAGTGTTGCCTCTTGCTATACATATTTGTTTACATTATGTACTTTCACAGAATAAATTACAATATACCTATGTAGAAACTTATGCATAATATGCATATACATACGCATCGTTCCATTTATTCGTTAACCTCGTATCTACAAGTGAGACAGTTTGGTTAAAGCGAACACGGTTGCCACACCATGTTTACATTTGGGACCAAAATTCATCGAAAAAAACGACCAAATTTTTGTTTTATTTTATTAGTACAAAATACAAAATTTTATAATGTTTCCATATAAAATTTTACTAAACATGGTGAAGACTTTCCTCTAATTCAAGCTGAAGAAACAAATATATGTGCATGTGTACCAAAAATGGTACTATATTTTGGCATAGGATAAGTCTTTGTCTTACACCAACCAAACGTTGTGAACCTACTTTTGGTCACAAAGCTCTTGGTTCTAGCATTATATTGTTGATTGCAATGAAATAAAATGTATAGTGCAGTTAGGTTTTAGTAAGAAACAGTTCAAAATTTGCGTTCTGGTGTGGCCGAACTATGTATGTGGAAAACTCAGTAAATCATAAATGAAACTAGGCAATTTTGTTAGCGCTATTTTTATAGATGCTTACTTTTTCCCTTAACGTTTAAACTTCATAGCAGAGCCTAGATTCAGTAAGTGTGAGTTTTGATCCCAGGGCTCAGGGGTTCTGCTAGCACGTATAGGAATAATTTTATACAAAACATTTGTTCCGAAATCAAATCTCTTTTGCATTTGCTTCTTTCTGTCTTCGAGTTAAAATATTTCTTGTGCCAAGATACTTAATTTTCAATTACCTTGCGTGGCTTAACACCACAATAGTCATGGAATTCCTTGAACTAATTGAGCTGGGTGAGAAAGATTTAAATATCAACGTGACAAACGAGAAGTAATGCATAGAATTTCCTTGTATAAGTTTTGAAAGTGAGAGTGCTCGCTGTAAGCTATGCTGGGCGAGAAGCAATTTTTATTTTCATATATTTTACATAGTGTTGTATAACCGATGGAAATATCTAGCCGTTATTAATATTATAAAACAAGTTTTTTTTGATTAGTCGGTTATTTCATTAACAATTAACGACAATGTGTTTGCCAACATTTTTCTTTTTATAGCCTGGCATAAATTATATCCTAGGTGAAATGTTATTGTTCTGGTACATTTTATTGACTGAGCAATTTTTTGTATGGGGGCTAACGAAAGTGAGGCGAATTTTTGGGCAATATTGTGAATTTTTACCTGAGTGAAAAAGAAAGAAAAGTACCAATCGTGTATACTGCCTAAAATAGAGAAAAATTGAAGAAAAGGGACCAGCGGACCAAATGGGGTTGGAAGCGACCATTTTTGGTCCAAATGGACCAAAGTGGCAACCGTGAAAGCGAAGAAAACTACCTTTCCAATTTCCCCACAGACTCTGGTGAGTTTTTCGGTGATTACAGCGTTACCACTTGGGCCAGAATCGCGGATAAAACGGACTGGTAACGATATTCGGTTACATAATGTTCTGGGTACTATATTACCGGTAACGCTCAGAATCGGGGCGTTAATGTGATCTTGAGTATTTTCGTGTGATGACAGTTTATCGTATAGCTTCTTCCGTACCACGAATTTCGAATATCCGCACAACAAATTTTAGGTCGATTTAAAGTATTGGTGCTTAACAGACGACATGGTAAGCAATAAAAAGCATTGCTACTGGCACTCCACACTAACCAGTCACGCTAAACTTTCTTTCCCTTTGACAAGATTCTGTTTAACAACGAGGTAGAAAATGCCTCTTCATGACAATCACGTGGAAAAATAACAGGAGACTTTTGATGACCTCGACGAATTATTTCGTTGACTCCTTCACATCGCAAAAACTCATTATTCACGGTACCGATATCGAAGTCGTTTAAATAATCTGGACTTTGATACAGAGTTGGTGGTATTGTTGGAAGACTTTTTGAAGATGAACCTTCATCAGTGTCACCACGAAAACTTTACGATTTCGGATTCATGTAAACATACATTTTTGTTTGATGTTTCTATTGTCTCCTCACTGTTCAAAGGCTCGGGCAGAAAATCATTATCAATATTCGTTGCTTTTGAAATTCGGCTTAAAATTTGAACATGGAACAACTAAGGACTCTCCTGAATTTAAAAAATGCTTAGAACCTCTAAATCGCGGGCCCCCTGAGAAACCCCGGCCCGGGGGGAACCCCTCCCCCCTCATTAAATAATTAAATTTTTTGTTAAAATTTGACTAAAAATTTTTTTTTAAAGTGGGCGTGTTCGTTATCCGATTTTGCTACTTTTTGTTTAGCACGCAAATAGTAATAGGAGTAATGTTCTTGCAAAATTGCATCATTATATCTTCAACGACTGTCAAATTACAGCTTGCAAAACTTTTAAATTACCTTCTTTTACAAGTGGGCGGAGCCACGCCTATTGTCCAAAATTTTACTAATTTTCTATTCTGCGTCATAAGGTCAACCCACCTACCAAGTTTCATCGCTTTATCCGTCTTTGGTAAAGAATTATCGCACTTTTTCGGTTTTCAGAAATTTCCGATATCGAAAAGGTGGGCGGGATTATAGTCCGATTTCGTTCATTTTAAATAGCGATCTGAGATGAGTGCCCAGGAACTTACAAAGATGCCTCAAAATTTACTCATGTTATCGTGTTTACGGACGGACGGACATGGCTAAATGAATTTCTTTTTTCGCCAGATCATTTTGATATATAGGAGTCTTTATCTATCTCGATTAGTTTATGCCGTTACGGGGTACCGTTATGCGAACAAAATTAATATACTCTGTGAGCTCTGCTCAGCTGAGTATAAAAAGGAAATTTATAAAATTAAGTAGCGAAAATTACATGTGCCTTTTAGTTGCAAAATGCTATCAACATTATTTGAGATGCGTTTAACAACTGTTTGAAGTTTGAGAACAAGGTTAGTACTCAAATGCCTATCAAATTGCGGTTGAATAACAACGATTACTGAGGATTTTTAGTGTTTTTGACACATACCGCTGATTAAGTCGAAAACGCTTACCTGAAGCAGAGCCGAGGTTAGCCTTCAGAGAGTAGCGGTAATTTCCTAAAATGTTTAATTGATGTACTAGAAGAGTTTTTGTGGCGGCCACCGTGGTGTGATGGTAGCATGCTCCGCCTACCACACCGTATGCCCTGGGTTCACACCCCGGGCAAGGCAACATCAAAATTTTAGAAATAAGGTTTTTCAATTAGAAGAAAATTTTTCTAAGCGGGGTCGCCCCTCGGCAGTGTTTGGCAAGCGCTCCGAGTGTATTTCTGCCATGAAAAGCTCTCAGTGAAAACTCATCTGCCTTGCAGATGTCGTTCGGAGTCGGCATAAAACATGTCGGTCCCGTCCGGCCAATTTGTAGGGAAAATCAAGAGAAGCACGACGCAAATTGGAAGAGAAGCTCGGCCTAAAATCTCTTCGGAGGTTATCGCGCCTTACCTTTATTTTTATTTAGAAGAGTTTTGAGACACAGTCTAATTAAAACAGATACATCGCAATTGCATACAGGTAACCGGAACATGTCATTCAATCACTGAACTTATTTTTGTTATCACGGTGGTTATAGCAAACAAACACTTTTTTCTAAAAGTTGTATGGCATCCGAAATGGTAAAGCTCAATACCGAAGGATAGTTCTTATCAAGTATCGTTTCGCAATCAGCTTGTTAAATTTCCATTGCATTTTTTTGCAGCAAACAAGGTGTTTCATAAGTACTCTTAAAGTTAAAAGTTTCAATATGTTTATAAATCTAGTAAATTTTGTATCCATTTTAATGTGAAAGACATTTGGAAACTAACCTTATTCTCAGATCTTAAATACTAGTTTTCACATGCACCTCAAATAAACGTTGAAACCGTTCTACAATTAAAGATAGACTTTGCGCATTAGCCATATCAGAGTTGAATGGGTACGAACTAGAGTTGTGCATGGATGTATTCGAAAACCGTTATTTGAAATTTGAAGTCCTGTGAAGGATTTGATTTCAACCTACTGAAATAAATTAATCTGAAAAAATGTATGTTGTTGCTGTAGAGATGAGCCAACCATATAGTTCAACGAACCATAATTCAAAACAATGTTCCATTTCCTCTTTTGTTTTGTTTCACTCATAAAATTCTCAAATAAATCGATACATGCAGAGAGTAAATATATGTATTGAGTTGCCCGATTTGTAGGCTAATATTGAAGATATTAACGGTTAATCATATATACTTAAAAAAATCTTTGGGGTTAAGCTTTAACGAGTCGCCCTAAATTTTCAGTATAGTCACTACACAAATAAGATTTTCGATGTGTATGTTTAGCACACACTATGTTCTGTCAAACTAACTAACAAAACGTTAAAAAAACAATTGGACGCAAAATATATTTCAAGTTTACAAAAATAAATCTTAGCAGTGGTTTTACGTGTCCAAACTTCCAACTTCAAGGCCGTCTTAATGGTCCCATGATTTTTTTTCGAAAAACATTAGCAGTCAAGACTGAGGGCTTGAAAAGTTGCAACGTTCGAACGCTTAGAAACTTTTCCTCTAGTTATTTCTTTTTAAATTTATTTAAAAAAGCCTTCCTTATCTTAGTAGTGAAGTTAAAAAAAAAAAAAATTGGCAAAAGTTGATGCAATTTTCGACATAATTTTTTCACATTTACAATAGGGGGACTCATTTGACCTTATAAAGTGTGTAAACGTTTTGTAACAAATTTTTGTGAATTCTGATTATTTTGCGCCTTCTGCTAACGTTCGAATCGCTGAACTGTCGAATAAATAACTCCAATATTCAGTATTGCAAAATGGTCTTTATTTAGACTACTTTGGGAGTAGTACAATTATACTTCACAAATTAATTACTCGCGTGCTTCACTAAAAGCGTGTAAAAATCAAACATATTAGTTATTCCTCAGTTTGCGCTGCTTTTATACTCTCTGTTGCCTAGTTCGCATATTTCCCCTAATGTCTAGACTTTTCACGAACAGTTGTATCTTATTCTTGATTACTTAACTTTATGCGTGTGTATGTGAGTAACAACTTCTGCTCTTAGCTGATGACTACATAGGTGTATGTAAGATATCTCTTCACTTCGAGCTGCTGGTTATGTGTGTGGAATATTTTTCGTTGCATGCGCGACATGTAGCGCCAGCGGCGCTTCACAGTACGACATATTTGGGTAATTCACATTAAGCGACAATCGAGCGACACATTGCGGCAAAAGTTTGTGTTTATTTTAGTTTGAAAATGGACGACATAGTTTTTGAAGCTGTAATAATTAAATTTTTGTGCGAAGAAGAGTACAGGAGAAGGGTCGCGGCTGTGGCTTGATATTATGGCAATAGATGATGACATCCCGCCCCGTAATTATCCCTATCGACACCCATACTTAGCAGCAAGGAAGTAAACAACCCCCACTGAACTGGAAGAAAGCGGTGAGGGAAGATTGATGTCCCTTGGTTCTCCCAATGTGCGCCAGAAAACTCAACCCAAATTATTTACTACTAGAGTAAGAGCCCGTGACGGCCAGACCTTTGCCATTTTATAAAAGTTGAAATTTTGTCAGTGCATACTTCCAAGTGAAGCAGAATCGTTGGTCTATTATAAAACTTGAGTCATGGTGGCTTTAACAGATATCGTGCAAAATTTTTGCAGAAAAATAGACCTTTCTTTCGTCATTTTATAAAGTCTGATTTTCATATATGGTCTTCGTCACTATATAAGAAGCCACTAGCCTCATTGCCAGATACTTTCCATAGTGGCTTTGTCCAGCCAGTCGTATACAGGAGCTGAAACTAAATCGCCCAGCTGCTTCGGCATGCAATACGAAGGTAAAAACTCCATCTTTTAACGGCTCTGTTCCTTTCCAGGTATTTAAGCTTCAATTTGAGAAGAAATCAACAGTGAACAACTGGAATGCGGAAGATAAAGTTGCTGCACTGTTCGTGGCATTGAAAGGGCCTGCAGCGGAAATCTTACATACTATTCCAGAGTACGAACGGAACAGTTATGAAGCATAGATGGCCGCTGTCGAGAGATGTTATGGAAGCGATCATGGAAAACAGATATACCAAATTGAGTTGCAAAACCGTTACAAAAAGCGAATGAGACATTGCAGGAGTTTGCTTCGGATGTTGTAAGGTTGGCTCATTTGGCAAATGGAATACACTGAAATGGTAAAGATTCAGAGCTTTATAAATAGCTTACGGGACGTCGAAACAAAGCGACCTACATACGCAAACCCAAAGCCAACATTTGCAGAAACGGTATCACATGCATTGACTCAGGAAACAGCATCGCTTCTGTGTAAGCCAGTTTTCAAAGCACGCCGTGTGGAAGTAGAAAGGCCAGACTGGGTGAACACAATATTAGAGGCGCTGAAAGGATCGCAAAAGCGATCAATCAAATGCTTCCAATACGGGAAGCCAGATCAAATTGCACGTCATTGCGGTCTTGACCCTAGTGGTTCCAACAGCATGGGTGGTCGTAAACGCAAAGCTGGAGGAGATAAGCAAGAGCGAGTCGGATGTAAAGATCGAAAACTTGCCCCAGCTATTTAATGTCCTGTAATATCTATCTCACAAATTGGAAGAAAATCGAGCAGTCTTACCGTCAGAGGAAATGTGGATGGCAAAGAACGTGTACTGACTGTAGATACGGGCGCATCTCATTCTATAATCCGATCTGATTTGTTCAACAGGAGAGTAAAACTATTACCTGGAGCAAGATTGCGTACGGTCACTGGCGAGTATAACAAAGTCCGAGGAGAAGTGATATGTGAAGTCTTAATTGGAAAGGTCACGGTTCTACACAAATTCGTTGTGGCGGAGATCGTTGATGAAGCCATATTGGGAGTGGACTTCTTAGTTGACCATGACATCAGGATCGACATGCAAAGAAGGAATATGCGCTATAAGAACCAGGATGTACCACTGAACTTCAGTTTGGAGAAAGGGTTCAGCGGTAAGCGAGTGCTGGTGGAAGCCATTCGACCACCAAAGTCAAAGGCATTAGATCGGGGAAAGGTTGATGCAACGAATGGGCCAAACAAAGCAAAATCAAAGATACCTGCGAGAAAAACGATGGCATTGATAAACTCTAATGGATGCACTAAAACGAACGAAAGAATTTCCCAGAAAGAATGCAAGGGTGGTTTCAAGCCAGGGCGCACTACTGTTGTGAAATGTCGGAACGATACTGATTATACGAAGCCAATCCGTTAAGCACAAGCTCTACGAAGTAGTTCGTTGGCCAAACAACAGAGTGTGAGGGAACGGTCCAGGATAATGAGTAGTAGGATGAAACACAGGTACGACAAGAACAATAATTCGGAAGGTTTCTTGGAGGGAGATTTGGCACTGCTATACAACCCTCACCGGCGGAAAGGTGTTCCATCCAAATTTTGGTACAGTTGGGAAGGCCCGTACAAAGTTGTGAAGAGGATCAGTGATACCATCTACCGCATACAAACCATTGGGATACCACGAAATAGAAGGGTGGTTCATTTGGATTGGTTAGCAGCGGTTAGATCGAGCGATTTGTCTGATCGGGACGATCAGACTTAGGTGGAGGGCAGCTAAGCAAGCTATATAAACACGTTAAGGGCTAATTAAACTTCTTTACCCCTAACGCCATAGTCGTAACCATACCCATATCCATATCCATCTCCAATGTGATCGATTAATGGTGCCTTAACCTAAAAATCGTGAAAATTTCATAAAAATGAAGAAAACAAGGAATAAAATCTACAACCAACTCAAATATTTTTAGGTTATGGATATGGCGAGAAATCAAAAACCAATTGGTTGGCTATAGTATGGTTATGGCGTTAGCGTTATGGTATGGCACCATTAATCGATTACATTGATTTCCATTAGGTAGGTTCGATCAGCTGTTTTATCTGGTTATGGTTTTATGGTTATAAGTCGCCATTAATTGGCCCTTTAATCACCATTTACCAAATACATACAAGGCAACGAAGAGATAACTCACACAAAGATGTAATCATCAGCCGAAGTAGTACTCACATATACACACGCTTATAGCTATGCGAGAGACTATAAATTACAAACATATATGTACATATATGGATGGTAACCAAGCATGAATTTCGAGAAGTTACTAGACCTTCAGTAGTCAGTAAGCAGTTTGATTAAAGCACGCTATTGGTTGTGAAGTCAAGTGTTATTGTGAACTACTTTCAAAGTAGTCTAATTAAGACCATTTTTGCATTATTGAATATTGGAGTTATTTAATAAACAGTTTGGCGATTCGAGCGTGGGCGGGGGATTTGGAATGAGTGGAATTTCACTAAATTCTTTACAATACTGATGGGATGGAAATCATTAGGACTGCACGCAGAGGCAGATTTAGCTACAGGAATCTTACTTAATTGGCGCTTAACCGTCTAAACGGTTATGGCCGCCCAACAAGGCGCGCCAGTCGCTCCTTCGCTCCACCAACCGGCGCCAATTGGTCACACCAAGGGAGTTTAAATCGTTTTCCACCTGGTCCTTCCAAAGGAGTGGGGGCCGCCCTCTACCTCTGCTTCCATGGGCGGGTTCCGATAGAAACACTTTCTTGGCCGGAGCAACATCTTTCATTCGCATAATATGGCCTAGCCATCGCAGCCGCTGCGTTTTAATAGCTCGTACAGTCCATCATTAAATCTTCTTCGGTACTCGCCATCGCCAATGCGTAGAGGTCTATAAATCTTTCGAAGAACTTTTCTCTCGAACACTCCCAACGCCGCTTCATCTGCTGTTGTCATGGTCCATGCTTCTGCGCTGACTCTTTGCTCCATGACAGCAGGTACTTCGTTTTGTCCTCATTCACCATCAAACCCATCTTTACCGCTTATTTTTCCAGTTTGGAGTAAGCAGAACTAACAGCGCGGGTGTTCAGGCCGATTATATCAATGTCATCAGCATATGCCAGTAATTGCACGCTTTTATAGAATATTGTTCCAGTGCAGTTAATTTTCTCCAGCATCAAATTAAAGAAATCGCACGATAGGTCACCCTGTCTGAAACCTCGTTTAGTTTCGAACGGCTCGGAGAGGTCCTTCCCAATTCTGACTGAGCTGATGGTGTAGCTCAACGTCATTTTGCACAGCCGTATAAGTTTTGCGGGGAAACCAAATTCAGACATAGCGGCATATAGGCAGATCCCTTTCGTACTGTCGAAGGCGGCTTTAAAATGTGAAAATTTGGTCGATGGTAGATTTACCAGGTCTGAAGCCGCACTGATAAGGTCCAATCAGCCGGTTCATGGTGGGTTCAATCTTTCGCACAATACACTTGAAAGGACCTTATATGCGATATTAAGAAGGCTGATTCCATTTTGCAGTATCCCTCTTGTGGACTGGGAAAAGAACACTTAGATTCCAATCGTCGGGCATGCACTCGTCCGCCCATATTTTGCGAAGAAGCTGCTGCAGCAGCGCCCACAGCCTTTTTGTTTTTCAATCTGGTTATTGCTATTCTAACTTCGTCATAATCGGGCGGGGGGCATATATTCCATCATCATCGATTGCGGGATCGGGTTCGTCATCTCTGCACGGTGAATCGCTGCCTCCATTTAGGAGAGCAGAGAAGTGTTCCCTCCATAATCTAAGCACTCTGTGGACATCAGTTACAAGGTCGCCGTTTTCGTTCCTACAGGAGTTTGCCCCGGTCTTAAAACCTTCCGTCTGTTGTTGTTGTTGTTGTTGTAGCGATTAGGTTACTCCCCGAAGGCTTTGGGGAGTGTTATCGATTTGATGGTCCTTTGTCGGATACAGATCCGATACGCTCCGGTAACAGCACCATTAAGGTGCTGGCCCGACCATCTCGGGAACGATTTATATGGCCACATTAAACCTTCAGGCCATCCCTCCCTCCCCACCCCCAAGTTCCATGAGGAGCTTGGGGTCGCCAGAGCCTCGTCTGTTAGTGAAACGGGATTCGCCGCTCGAAGGTGAGGTTGACAATTGGGTTCGAGAAGCTATATATTGCGCTACACAACCCCTTGAACCCCACCTTCCGTCTGTCGCCGTATTTTTTGGTACAATTTTCGGGCGTTATTCCTGGTGGCTAGCAGCTCAAGCACTTCGCACTCACGCCTTTCTGCTCCTGCTTTTTTCTTCCTGAAAAGGGGTCTCGCTTCCCTTTTCAACTCACGATAGCGTTCACACACTCTAGTTGCGCTCGCTTTTAACATAGCCCTGCAGGCAGGGTTTTTTTTTCGGTTGCAACGCGGCATTCTTCATCGTACCAGTTGTTTTTTCGTGGCCGCCGGTAACCAATTTTTTACTCGGAGGCAGTACGAAGTGCTTCTCTTCCTAATGGAGAGTATTCTCGCCTCATTATGTAGATGGTGTTCTGGGGACATAAGAAGACAGCCCGTGGCGGTTCTGAGCGCAGTATTTTGGCAGGCCTGTAGCTTCTTCCAGTGGGTAGTTTTTAGGCTTGGCGACCATATAGGGGACGCGTAGCACGCAAACGGCTGGCCAATTGCTTTGTATGTGGTAATGAGCGTTTCTTTGTCTTTTCCCCAAGTACTGCCAGCAAGGGATTTGAGGATTTTATTACGGCTCTGGATTTTCGGAACAATTGAGGCTGCGTGCTCACCAAAATGTAGATCGTGATCAAACGTGACACCCAAGATTTTGGGGTGTAGGACAGTCGGTAGCTTAGTGCCATCGACGTGGATATTCAAAATGGTCGTCGTTTGGGACGTCCACGTTGTAAATAAGGTCGCGGATGATTTAGTCGGTGATAATGCCAGGTTTCGCGAGGCGAAAAAACTGGAGAGATCAGGGAGGTTGCCGTTTATTCTGTTGCAAAGCTCATCTATCTGTGGGCCTGGGCCTGTGGTCATTATTGTGCAGTCATCGGCGTAAGAAACGATGGTAACTCCTTCCGGTGGCGAAGGTAGTTTTTATATGTAAAAATTAAACAAAAGGGGATAGGACACCACCCTGTGGCACCCCCTGTTTAATTCTTCTTGGCTTTGATGTTTCGTTTCGGAATTGCACCGATGCCTGCCGACCACCTAGATAATTTGCGGTCCACCTTTTAAGACATGGGGGAAGGGTAGACCCTTCTAAGTCTTGCAGTAACGTGCCATGGTTGACCGTATCAAAAGCCATTGATAGGTCTAGCGCCACGAGTACTGTTCTAGGGTGGGGCTTCTGGTTTAAACCGCAATTTATCTGGGTGCTAATAGCGCGGTGGTGGTGCTATGGAGTTTTCTAAAGCTATGCTGATGACAGGCTAGCTGGCTCCATTGGCAGTCTGTTGTGATTGAAGCTTTTCGACGTCTATCTTTCCTTGTCTTTTTTGTTCCTTGGTTTTAGCCGCGCTGAGGCGGGTGCGTATTTTGACTGCAACGAGATAATGGTCCGAGTTGATGTTAGGTCCTCGGATCGTGCGCACATCTAAAACACGTCTATCACAACGTGGTCGATTTGATTGCGAGTATTTCGATCAGGAGACAGCCATGTAGCTTGATGTATCTTTTTATGCATGAACCTCGTGCTGGATATGACCATGTTTCGAGCACCGGCAAAGTCAATCAGCCTCAGTCCGTTAGGAGAAGTTTCATTGTGTAGGCTGAACTTTCCGAATGTAGGGCCAAAAACACCTTTGCCCACCCTGGCGTTAAAGTCGCCAAGCACGACTTTTATATCATGACGGGGGCAGCGCTCGTATGTGTGTTCTAATTGTTCATAAAATTGTCTTTCACCTCATCGTCTTTCTCTTCTGTCGGCGCATGTGCGCAGATGAATGATATATTAAAGAATTTTGCTTTTATTCGGATAGCGACGAGACCCTCGTCCACAGGCGTGAACGCCAGAACTTGGCGACAAAGTCTCTCCCATCACGAATCCGACGCCGAAACTGCGCTTATTCGTATGGCCACTCCAATAGATGTCACAATTTTTGATCTTTCTTCCTTGCTTCGTCCAACGCATTTTTTTGGATGGCGGTGATGTCAGATTTTGCTTTGACCAGGACATCAACCAGCCGGGCATCTGCACCAATCCCATTCAGGGACAGCTACAGGAATCACCGTCGCAATTTTCCACTCATCAGGAAAGCAGGATGTGGTGAAGATGTGATTTATAACATGTGTGAGTGTTGGTAGGATGGTAGGCATAATAATTTTAATAAATTTAATAGGAATTCCATCCACCCAACTGCTTTAGATCGTATTTTAAACACACATTTAGCAACGTCCAGTTCAGACACAGCACTAAACTCAAACATTTACCCAGCATAGTTAACACGGCACGAATAGCTCGGATGAGGGGTGGGAGAGCAAGAGGGAGAGGCACGGCTAACAAATGCGTCATTCATAAGGGCGGGTTCAAGCGAGCACTCAATATTGCCACTAGCATGTATCTTAAGATTTCTAAGATTTCGCCACAAAACACTGCATGGAAGTGCAGGGTCCAACTTTTTGGAAAAATATTTACGTTTTGCCTGCTTGATAACGAGAGTGACTTCATTTCTGGCAGCTTTAAATGCTCTCCATTTCTCTACCGTGCGTATTCTCTTCCAGGCAGAATATAATTTGTTACGCTTTCTGATTGCGTTCAAGACTACTCTATTAAACCATGGAGAAGAAGGGGCCGTGTGTACATTCGTGCGCATCGGAATGTGAGATATAAAAGTTTGTAGTAAGTTATCATTGAGTAAAATAAGCTTCTCATTAACCGAGCAAAGACCCCAACATGCAGTCCAGTTAATTTGGGAAATATCTACCAGCCGATCAACATTCAACATACTATACGGACGATTCACTACATTATTATAGTCAGGGTGTATATCGAAACAACAGAAAATCATGTAATGGTCAGATACAAAAGACAATTGGTAAAATTTTAAGGCAATACTAGGGTCAGATACCATAAAATAATAAGACTTGGACAACAGTTTTTCCCATACCTCGTCGGTACATTTAACATTTACAAACGATATACCAACACTAGAGACTTCCTCCAATAGACGCGAAGTACATAAGTCACTACAAAGCAAATTGATATTGAAATCACCACAAACAATAATATTATTACCATAGTCAACATCATAAGAGGACAGGACATTAAAAAATTCACTAATATTGCAATATTTACTAGGACTATAAACACAGGATACGAGTATTTTAGATGTAGGACAAGATAGTTCAATAAGAAAGAATTCCACATTGGTACCGGATGAACAAAAAATTACTCTAGTCTTTAAATATTACTTGAAATACACACCAACACCCCCACCCATTCTATTCTTTCTATTATTACGATAGAGCGTGTAGCTATTAATATCAAAAAGTGAGTCGCTCGTATCACAATGAAACCAGGTTTCCGACATATCCACAGACGAATATTCCAACGTTTTTCTCACGACGTCCATTTTTTTCAGAGTTCAAGCTGCGTGCATTGAAGTGCACAACATTGAGCCCTTTTTGGTGAGCAACACTACAATCATCAAAGCCATTCTGTTCAGTTGTGTTATGCGGCAGTTACGAACGTACGTACCAAAAACGTGTCAGCTGACACGACCTATCTTATGAGTGTGCAATGTAAACGAAAACTCACCGACGTGCAACGCCCGTACGTACGTAGCCCGGAATGTAGAAATCAAAACAATTTTGATTTTTTCCGTAAGAACGTGTCATGCGGCAGTTACTCACGAACGTACGTACCAAAAACGTGTCAGCTGACACGACCTATCTTATGAGTGTACAATGTAAACGGAAACTCACCGACGTGCAACGCCCGTACGTACGTAGCCCGGAACGTAGAAATCAAAACTATTTTGATTTTTTCCGTAAGAACGTGTCAGCTGATCGCTCTCTCACTAGACAGAGTTGCCTAGTAAACTTTTGTACGCTAATTTTTGACCGTTTGCAATTTTATGCAAAAATGCCTAATTAAAGTTTGAAAAATTGTGAAAATAATTCGAAATAATTATGTAAAAGTGCTGCTTATAAATATTTTATCTATTTATACTTATTTAATATGCATTCCGGCCTTTTACAATATCAAAAATTAAATTGGAAAAAGTTGATGTTTCCATAAGCATACATGCAAAATGGCCAATGGCAACAGTGCTTATCTGTAAACAATACACACACAAATATGTTATGTACATGTACACAGACGCACACATTGATTCCTACGGGCTTGAGAGTTCGGTCAAACGTGCTTCGTACGACAAACGTCCTTACGTACGGCACACGTCAGTGGGTAACTGCCGCATCAGCTGATCGATCTCTCACTAGACAGAGTTGCCTAGTAGAACTTTGTGCGCTAATTTTTGACCGTTTGCAGTTTTATGCAAAAACACCTAATTAAAGTTTGAAAAATTGTGAAAATAATTCGAAATAATTATGTAAAAGTGCAGATTATAAATATGTAATCTATTTATATTTATCTAATATTAATTCCAGCCTTTTACAACATCAAAAATTAAATTGGAAAAAGTTCATGTTTCCATAAGTATACATGCAAAATGGTCAATGGCAACAGTGCTTGTCTGTAAACAATACACACACAAATATGTTATGTACATGTACACAGGCGCACATATTGATTCCTACGGGCTTGAGGGTTCGGTCAAACGTGTTTCGTACGACAAACGTCCGTACGTACGGCACACGTCGGTGGGTAATTGCCGCTTTAGCCACAATCACGACAAAAACTAGTGAAGGCAACTTTAAGCAAACGATTACTACCATTGGATCGATATAAACCAGACTTTGGCAAAATGGAAATGCAGATGTGTTAGTGAGAGCGCGATGATAGCGCACATCACTTGTGCATTGTTTAGCGTAGTTCATTCGCTTATTAGAAAGCAACAAGACAAGATCGTTCTTGGGCGCTTCCCAAGGCAGTCGGTTATATGTACCGGAGCGACTCGGGATTTTCTCGACCAAGGACTGTCATTTCAGTGTAACCCCATTTAATTTGTTGCGTCCCTCCCACAAATTCCCATCCTCCCAGCAGCTCCTTGCAGCGGGACTGCTCCATATTCTCTTGCTCCCACAAGGTATCGAATCCAATCCGGGTCCGTCTCCTGACCCCGGTCCTGAGAAATAGTTTTGCTGCGTCTGCCGGAAAAGAATCTTTTTAGGACGTTCATACTCTTGTCAGTGTGTCTCGTGTAAGGGATGGTTGCATCGGACAGGTTGTTCTGGGCTTGATCGCAAAACCCGACGTCCACGTAACTTCTATAAATCTTTTGTGGCTCCTTGCTGTTCACGCTCAGCAAGCCACAACAAGTACCCGCTGCTGCTCGCGCCCCACAGCGCTACCAACTCATACGGCTGCTCCCACTCACACCTAAAATCTCCGTAGTAGAGTCGGAAGCAATGCCGAGCAGCAGCCCCTGCCCCGTCTTCTCTCCCCCTCCTTTCTAGCAGCAATCGCGTAGGTCAGGGAAACAAGCTCTTAGTCCCTACCACCTTTTGCACCGTTTTCCAGCACAGAATATATATGTTTACGACATCCGCCTAATGCAGCGCCTGCCTTGGACGGTGCCACTATCCTAGATGTTCTAGTCTCCGCGAAGGCAACCCCCCGCCGGGTTTCATTGCGCCATGTTGCCAGACCGCATAGCCAACTACACCGGGTACACCAATGCTTACCCAAGGACGTCCATTCCCAGGGCCACAACAGCAGTTGCGTCCTAGCCTTTCAAAACCCAGGCGTAATCACCCGTCACTTACTCAGAGAGTGACGACGTCTCCCTCGTTGCATTTCAGAATTCTGCAGTTAAACTGTAATGGATTAACTGGGAAGATCACGGAGATAGTCGATTTCATGAAGCGGCACAACATCCGCATTGCTGCGATTCAAGATACTAAACTCACAGCAAGATCTGCTCTGCAGACCTGTTCTGGGTATAATGTCCACAGAAAAGATCGCGAGAGCGGAAATCATACACCTCGCGATGATCATACACCACTCTGTGCAATATCATATATTTGATCCCGACATCGGCCGCAGGGACAGTGTCTTAGAACGTTAAGGCTTATCTGTTCGGTCATGTGATGCAAACCTAGAAATCATCAACATCTACATCCCTCCTGCCACCTGTTGCCCCAGTGGATACCGCCCTAATATCAGCACTTTACTCACTGGAAATAATCGCATTATCTTGGGCGATTTCAATGCCCATCACGATCTATAGCATTCAAACATGCAGGCAGACAGTAGGGGTGAGATGTTGGCGGATCAAATAGAAGAAACGACGTTCTGCACAATAAACGGAGACGCCCCCACACGTATGGTAGGAAGCTGTCACAGTTCGCCGGATATATCAATCGTGAGCGCAGGACTCGTAAACTGGGTCAACTGGCAACCGATGGTAACATTGGCATCCGACCCGGAAAAACGCACTTTCATAAACTTTAAAAAAGGAAAGTGGGACGAATAAAAATCCTTTACAGACAACCGCTTTGCTGCCCTTCCTATCCCGATTGATGCCCGCCAAGGGGAGCGTACTATCCGCAAGGTCATTGAATCCGCCTCGGCTCGCTTCATTCCCGCCGGTAGAATTCCCGAAATTCGCCGCAAACTTAGCGATAGATCGTGACATATATAGATCTATAAGACAGCTCGATCCCGGCGATCCCCAAATAAGGGATATATACCAACGCATCAGAATGCTTGTGGATGAACACAAGCGGGCGAGATGGGAGGAGCACCTAAGCCGTTGTAACCTCTCTGCCGGTGTAGGTAAACTTTGGCCCACCGTAAAGTTGCTGTCGAATCCGTCTAAGCCCAATGACAAAATTTCCATCGCCTTTGGCGATAAAGTGCTGTCGGATGCGAAAAAATGCGCGAGCGCTTTCTGCCGACATAATATAATGCATTCTACGGTTGACAAAGCTAGACGGAGGGCCAACAGACGCACACATAAACATAAATTCAGCGCGTCCCCAATTACCATCACCGCCAAAGAGGTTGAGGATGCCATCGGTCGTGCTAAACCATCTAAAGCAGTGGGCATGTAAAGTGCGATTTCACAATAATGGCACTATTAGGGTTCGAAGCTGATTTCTTTGTTCGAAAAATGTCGCGTAGTCGATTGACATGCATACTTGATTGTATATGCCCTTTAGATTCTCAACTTCATAGAATGGCACACCAAACACAACAGCATCAGCAGCAACGTCTTGCGATTTTTTGTTGTTACATACATTAGCAATTTGTTTTTGCATGGCAGCAATGTCCGCCTCTGCTTTCTTCAAATTCGCTTCAAGCAGTGCGATGCCGGCAGCAATCGCGGATAGTTCTTCATCCATTCGCTTTGATAGCTTATTCTCCAACTCTATAAGTTTTTGTATGGCACTCTCAACTACAGAAGCAGATGGTCAGTTTGTTTTTGTATTTTCCTCTTCCCGTTTTTTTTTAATTTTGCAAACACAGCCCACAGTCACATCATCATCCGACATTATTGAAAAATTCAGCACAGAAAATTTAAATAGTTGATAAAGTATGTATAAACCGTTTCTCCCACGCACTTCGCTACTATTACAAAATTCACGTATGAACCGTTTGATTATTTGTTATGTACATATGCTTATAAAGTAAAAGCACGAAAACTTCTTTAATATGTTAAAATAAATATATATATAATGCACGCCCTTTTCCAACGAAAGCTATTCTCCCAACAACCAAATAGGTAGGAAAACAAAAAAAATTGCTAGTTTTCGTCAGCCATTGTCCGAAATTGCTACTTTTCGTGAGCTATTTTCGTAAGAAATTTTGAAAGTGTTTTTGTATGTTACGTCGATACATACTCTATAGCAGCTAGTGTTCCTCTTTATGTTAGTCTTAAAGTTTATTTAATAATAAAAACATATTTATTTATATAATTTCTACTTGCTTTTAAATATATTTTCAGGTCATTAATCCACGACTGGTCGAAATGGCTTCATCTTCGGGCTATAATAAGCGCAATTCTCGTGGTGGCTATCAAAATCGTAGTTCCAATAATATGGGAAATGCCGGTGGTTATGCAAATCGTGGCAATCGCCCATATGGAAATACAAATACTGGTGCAGGTTCATCATACCAACAACGTCCACCACAACCAGCAAATGGGGGTTCAATGTATCAACGACCGAGCGGTCCCCCATCACGTTTCTCAGCTGCTCCTCCCCAGTCAAGCTATGAACGTAAGCCTTACGCTGGTGCTGCAACAGATGGTGCTGATAAGCGTTCGCGTTTTAATCCCCAGCATCAGCCATCGCAATCCACAAGCTACCCACAGCCTCCACCCCGTATATCATATGGAGCTAATACGCACCATCAACCACCACCAAACCATCGGGGTCCACCTCCGAGGGCTGCAGCCTCGGCTTCGGCTGGCGCTTACTCACACCCACCTCCTCAACATCATTCAGCAAGTGCTCATGCCGTTCCCTCTGGATATGGAGCTACGTCTGGCAATATGTATGCTTATCCGCCTCCTCCGTTGCCTGTACAGAACTAAAAATTTATTTATATCATATAAAGTTAGTTCTATTAATATCACTCTTAGTTTTAATTCACGAAACATCGTTTTGCAATTGACGTTTGATTTGATTATACATATGTATGTTATTTTATGTATATATGTTGTACGACTTTCGTACTTCTACTAATTAGTCTGGCCGGAACACTGCTACAACAACAGTCCGTCCGGAAATATCAAAATGAAGTGGATTGAACAGTAATTTTATGTCGAACTTGACGAAAGATGTGCACCTCAGACGCGATATGCAAACTGCTTTCTTCCTTTCCGTTTTATTTCATTGATGTGGCTACTGTTAGTTTTTGTCAACTTCATTATCGTTCGCTCCCTCAGCACCTCCATTTAATAATAACCAGAATGAACTCTTGTAGTGCTCAAATAAACTTTTTATGTTCCTGAAATATAATTTATAATGACGAGCAGCCCGTTTAATTTTCGATACAGCAAAAGTACTGTATAAATGTATACTCCACATTGTTCTTTTTTTCTTTTTCAAGTTAATTCATAACCATCATATATATATGGATGTGTTCGGAAATGCAACTACGTTCTTGTTATTCAATATGTGAAAATGGAAATGTATCTTCCACAAATAAACATAATGATAAAATTAGGATATATTAGGTTGTTAAAGACAAAGCTTTCGTTCTACATTTGAGGAATGAGGAGGCTTCTGTATTACTGTGCATATGGCATTTCCGAACATACCCTACACTCATTGAATTTATACTAATTTGAAAATTTCATGTTCATATAAATTTAAAATAAATGTTGCTATTGCGATACATACAATATAGTAAGTTTGTATGTAGTTGAAATAAATTGTATTATCTTAATTGTAAACCATCAAGACCAGAGATCGTTTGAATAAAGAAAAATTCTCATACTCTTGTTGTTCCTCAAGATTCCGATTATTTGGTTGAAAATATTAGGCTGGCCCAAGATGAGCGAAACTGAAATTTAGGGATCTCTACCGGCGGTTGAAATTCCGCTTTTCCAATTTGGAAATTTTGAATTAGTTGTTGTTGTTGTATTAACGATAAAGACACTCCCCGAAGGCTTTGGGGAGTGTTATCGATGTTGATGGTCCTTTGCCGGATATAGATCCGGTACGTTCCGGTAACAAAGCACCATTAAGGTACTAGCTCGACCATCTCGGGAACGATTTATACTACGACCACATTAAACCTTCAAGGCCATCCCTCCCTCCCCACCCTCTAGTTCCATGAGGAGCTTGGGGTCGCCAGAGTCTCGTCTGTTAATGAAACAGGATTCGCCGCGGGTAGGTGAGGTTGACAATTGGGTTGGAGAAGCTATATATTGCGCTGGCAACCCCTTGAGAGAGTTGCGCTTCACAACCCATTGAATACCATTTTGAATTAGTGTGATGTTAAAATAGAAAAGGAATACCTTTGGCTTCCTTAACAAAAATGAGCATTGGAAAAACATTTTTCTTCAATTATAGTAATGTCCGGAAATATCGACTCTTAGGAGAGAAAACTAAAAAAATCAGTTTGAAATTTTTAGCTTGAATAAAATAGAACGAAATTTATATTTCCGCTTATGCAAGGACTAATCTATAAAAATAAATCTACATATGCCCCATCCCATAAATTTTTTCGGTCAACCATTTTGTATACTATTTACTACATATCTAATGTTTCTCTTTTATTGCGTGTTTCCAATTGATATAAAACCCCAAAACCTAGAGATGGTCTAAGCAATGGGAACACTAGCTAATTAGCGATAAGGTGAAGAAAATTTCGTTATTTGCAACATGGTCTTACGTTCATTAATATGTAGAAATTTCATAAAACAATATATCTAGAGGTAATATGTCGTAAATTGACTTATGCTATTAGCATTTCACGATTGGGGCTTCCTATATTTTGTAGCAGCCATTAAGTGCTAGGGTTATGAATAAATAATTTGGGGGTTTTGTAACGAGTATCTGTTAAACAGCCAAAATATTACTTTTATCTTAACTCAGTATAGGTTGTTTTGTCAAATTGCCATAGATAATAATAATAATTGGACGTTGGGGGCCACCGCCTACCACACCGAACTCAGGGCACACCCCGGGCAAAGCAACATCAAAATTTTAGAAATAAGGTTTTTCAATTAGAAGACAATTTCTCTAAGCGAGGTCGCCCCTCGGCAGTGTTTCGCAAGCACTCCGAGTGTATTTCTGCCATGAAAAGCTCTCATCTGCCTCGCAGTTACTTCATTTTCTACTCTTTTAAGACTGTCTAGACCATTTATTGTTCATGTCGAAAATTGGTCCGATATATTCGAAATGGGTATAGCGATTTAGTCGCCACTACTTCGTATGCGCATTTCTCTGCGCTCTCTTTCACCATGCGTCAATTGCGTTATAACTATAAAGGCCATCTCGCTCACAGCAGTCCAACAATCTATACGCCCGCACATTAGGGGAACCAAATTCCTAATGGAAGACTCCTCCAAAAACTCTGTGTACAGAGAGTCTCGCCGGGAAAACGAGGACAGTGAAACAGTGCATGTTCTGCGCTTTCCAATTCGAAGGGACAGTGTGGACAGACAGGATCCTCCTCTATCCCAGCGGGTGTTTATCCTGTGCTTCTATGGTCATATCAAGAATATATATCAATAATATATATTACATTTGATCGTCGCACAGTGGCGCATTTTGAGTTTTTTCTTGCAAAAATCATAACTTTTGAACCAATGAAGATATTTAAAAAATTTAAAATGCAAATGAAAGCTAATTATTTGAAGTTTTATTGTGTGAAAGCTCAAAATGTCACAGATACAGGGTGCTTCACAAAAATTTGTTATAGTCGAAAATTTTTAGAAAAATGCAAAAACAAAATGTTTTTAGTAAAAAATAAAAAAAAATAGATTTGTCTTATAATGACGTATTTGAGCATTAAATAAGATAAACTAATGATTTTGTTATTTTGTTTGCGTGGCACTGCCCACTTATGATAAAAAGTTGTATCTAAGTAATCACGTAATCAATAATTACCAAAATCGATAGACGTATTGTTTCTTTTAAATGGCAATACTCTTATAAAACTCAAATGTCCGTTTTCGGTGCCACAATAACAAGGTGCTTCAAAATTCATCGTAAAATTGTACATGTTTTTTATTTTAATTTACAAGCCAAATATGTATTTTATTAATAACTAAAAGTTATTGAAAGTGATTCAATGAAATTTTATTTGAGCTAAAGATTAAACAACCAACGAATTTTGGAAAAAGGGAGTGGCACTACCCATTTATGCTAAAAAGTTTGATCTTAGTAACCGCTTTACCAATTTGTACCAAACTCGATAGACGTATTGATTTCTATAAAAATTTAATACTCGTTTGAAGGCGAAATGCCTAAGCTTTAAAATAAATTTCGTTTTGTCTACCTCGTGATACTTTGCAGGTGATCATACATCTATATCTTGTGTAGTCCTTGTTCTTAAATTCTTGAGCTTCTTCAGACAATTCTCCTAATGGTAAGCACTGATACTCTATTAAATCTTTTCCATGTGCTAAAATTTTATGTACCTTTGGCGTAAGTTTCTTCTCAGGATACTTTTGATGCAGCAACTCTGTAGTTTTAGATGCATATTCTCCAAATTTGGGTCGTTAACTGATTCATGGCAGTTTAAAATATTTAAAATTACTTCCAATCTTTTCACAATATCTCTATCAACTCCTGTTATTCGAGCAGTCACTTCATCGTTTTCAAAAATCTTTAGGAGTTACCATCATTTGTTTTTCCGTATCCATACTTTGGACAGTCAACTCTAAGGCCAATTTCTTTATAGAATGCATCCTGAATTATATTTTTTCTCCTGTTTTGTTTCTCCTTACATGTTGTATTGTCGTCGAAAACTTCTCCTTGTTGTGGTAGTGTATAAGCCAGCTTCAAAACAAATTCCATACATCTTATCCTAGCATGCAAAGGAGATATTCCATACTCAAAATTTAGTTCGTCAGTTATTGAATTACCACGATTTTCTAAGTCCTTTTGGCTCTTCTTACAAATTGGACATTTCATTGTAGATGTCGTATTTGTTATTAAGTTCAAAACTTTTCCATCGACCATTGTTAGAAGAAAATCATGCTGTATTGTAATGACATTCCCCTCTTCAATTTCAATTATTGTTGGTTCTAATTTGGCAATTTGATTTTTTATATCACTCACTGTAGCATTTATGAGTTCCGAAGACTCCTTCTCGTATTTAAATAATATCGGGCGGCACAATATAGCTGATGACGGACGTGGATTTTTCCAATATTCTTTTAGTCGTAATGGAACAATAGAAGCCATAAACATATTTTTATCTGTAATTGTTTCATCGTCTACATTTATTCTTTGTTTACATGCGCCTGATGATCCATCACAGCCCCACTTAGTTATCAATGCTAGCTCCTTTGGCAGTGATTTCAACTTTTCTTCAGTAAAACTTTGAAGGAGTCGTGTAGACGTATGATCCATTAGGTTTTGTAGCTCAATTTTAGCTGATACTTCGGTTATTTTGGGATTTAGAGGAACTGCTTCTTTCTTGGCTTGAAGAATTTGTTTTGTATCCAGGTAAAATATCGGCATTACGTTCCAATAAGACTTACGCAATATAATATATTTTTTCTTCGTTAAACCGATATCTATAAACAGCGCCAAAGCTTCTTCGGGAGTGTATTTCCTAGGTAGCGCATTTGGTGGTGTGGGAATGCTGTTTTTGATACTCATCAGTCGCACTGGACTTGCTACCGCAACTGCTTCTGTTATATGAGACTTCACGTTTTCTTCGTCTTTTTTATATTTAATAGCCAGTGCTTCTGAAAGATGAGTCGTGGCCATAGCTTTTGTGGTATCAGACAGCTTCCTTTTCCTTGTGTGGGTAGAACACTCTTTTATGGGTTTTGTTGGTCTCCCTATAGTTGGATTGGTTGACGTGCTAGGCGTTTCTTAGTCCAAAAAAGTTTTGTCAGCTAGCCACTTTTCATGCTTACTTAGAAATTTTGAATTGTTACGATAGACGTCCTTCCATTTTCTTTCTATCATAATGTATTGTAAACCAATTTTTTCTTCCAGGCCTTCCTTTTCTTTAATGCTTGTTTCACTCGCTAATTCTCTCATAATAGCCTCAACTAAGTCCTGTCTTGACTTTGAAGATTTAAACACCGCAAATAGTTTCAAGTTTTCTAGATACATATTAGAATTGGCTTCGAGTGTATCTGACTAAATATTAATCTGTGAACTATATTTAAAAATACTATTCACTTTGTTTAAGTAAACAGAATACTTAGTTCCTTAATCTCCAAAAGACGAATGATAATGTGCATTGTATGATGTATAGCTTTATATACCTACTCAAATTATTAAAATGAATTTCAGGTATACAATTCGTAAGTAAAAAAATGTATGTTGTTAACAAGTTCCAGTAACAAAAACGACCTTACGGCCGTACTGAATTATATATACCTGCTCAGGCGCGTATTTATGCCCAAGGTTGTTTAACTTTATTTGATGTAAAAAGTGAAGTTGCAGCTGGACGCAGGTAGACTTTATGAATTTAGGTAACTGAATATTTCACAAATAACTAGTGTTAATTTGACGGAGCACATATTTTAAAATTTTTTTTTCCATCAAAGTTTTAAAAAGGGCCTAAAAATAGGTATTTCGAAAAACAGGTATATCCGCCAACTTTTAACAAAAAAAAAAACAATTTTTTTTGGTTCAATCCTAAATTAAATTATCTTTAATTGCTATACAAGACAACGACAACTGGCCGCCTTATTTACTCACAAAACCATTTTAAATACAACGAAAAAGAAGAAAAATTTCAAATTTTTCCCAATGTTGAAAATTCGTCAACTTTGAGTGGCTCTACCTGGTAAACTGTAATTTTGTAAATTTGTATATTCTTGATCCCTGGAAAATTCTCTATTAGAAACATGTATTAGATTTAGCGAACGCTTTCATGATTTTTTGATATTTGCCATGCTTTAACGTCAGAGGCGCCACTGTGCGTCGCCAAGTACGGACGTGTTAGCTTTGTGCTGTGGGGTGCGCGCTTAGTATACACAACCAATAGTGTTAAAAGTATAAAATTAAACAATTTATAAGAACGCTAATTTCTAATAAACATTGATATATACATAAAGTGTTACTGCTAAATCTATAAATAACTAAATATAAACATGAATTGCGTATTGTGCAAAGGTAAAATCGACCGCTCTGACCAAAACCAAATTGTATGCATTGGGTGCAATTGCATTTTCCACGGCGTGTGTGTAAAATGGCGGCCTCTGAAATTGAGTACATGAAAGCCAAAAGTGTTAAATACCGCTGCGCGGCTAAACTCAATTCATCGAGATACTTTTATACCAGCCCAATTAACGCAACCACAAAACAAGCAAATAGCAGTGCAACAACAGTGCAAGTCGAAGCCAAAGCCTCCAGCCATAACAAGTTCTTCAGCTGAGCTACAACAAAAAACCTCAAGCAGAAATAATAACACCAACAATATTAATAATGCTCAACTGCATAATGCTAGTACTGGTAACGAAAGTGCGGTAAATTCAGAAGAGAGTGATAACATCACTCTAAAGATGTTATACAAAGAGATAATGCAAATAAAGCAAATGAACATAGATTTTTTGGAAACAATAAATAGTTTGAAAGGGGAAAACAAAACACTAAAAGAGAAAATCGCGAAACTTGAATGCAAGGTGAATTGGAGTGAGCAGAAACAGCTGGAAAGGAACATAGAAGTTGTTGGTATACCTAACACAGCCATCGAAAATATAGACGAGTGCTTAGAGAAAATACTCCTAGGAGCGTTGGGAGTTTCTGTGTCGCCTAATCAAATTGAGAGACGGTACTTTAAACAACGCAAAGATTCATCAGCTCAAAAAATTTTATGTGTTCGTTTCTCTTCGTGCGAAGTAAAGCAAAAAGTCATGAGTGCAAAATCTCTGGCAAAGAAGAAACTCACTACTGAGCTTTTTCCAAGCGCCAGTGATAAGAAAAAGATAGATGTTAATAACAGTTTAACGTACTAAAACAGAGCTCTGTATGCTGCTGTTAGTAAAGTCAAAAAAGAGAAGCGATACAAATATATGTGGTTTAGAAATTCTAAATTAATGTTAAAGAGAGCTGATAATGACGATGTTGTTGTTGTGCGATAATTTGATGATTTGTTTGGAATTCCAGACTAGCTTTTTGTTATTATTATTACTTTTTTTTTTTGTGTTTAACCTTAAATATTAAATAATGGTAATTAGTGATCTCAACATCGATAACTCTGTCATTAACAGCCCTTTTAACAATATAAATCAGCTTATTCCCCTGAAAATATTACTATATATAATGCACCAAAACAAACGTAGTCTAAGGTCAAACTTCGATTCACTACTGTGTAATTTAGAAATGTTTCCAGTTTACCCAGATGTCCTATTTGTGTCGGAAATATGGATTTATTCACACAAAATGGCTTTTTATGATATTAATGATTATAACTTTTTTGCAAACAATAATGATGAGTATTCTGCAGGAGGTGTGGGCGTTTTGTGCGCAATACGTTTGATTGTGAAACTTTTAGATATAGCTTTATGAGTGCAGATGTTTTAAAAGTCTTGCTTAAAAACGGTAACAAGTTTATATCCTTAATCTGTGTTTATAGGCGGCACCCAGAATTTTGTCAGCTCTTTCTGGAGGAGTTTGCAGACTTCTTGAATAATGAAACTACAAGAAATGTAATTATATTAGGTGATTTAAATCTAGATTTAATGCCATTGAATTTTACTTCTGAAAATTATCTAGCTTTCACGGATTCTCTTCGTATTTGAATGAATCGACTAGGAATTCTTCTGGGACTTGCCTGGATCATGTTTTCTGTCGACTCAGTAGTTTATGTTCCTGTACTGGTATAAACTTGGATCTTAATATTACAGACCATAATATGACTGGTGTCCAACTAGGCTATCTTCCACATACGAAAACAAAACACAAGTCACATGTTACGAGAATAAATTATTCAATACTTAATGAAAAGTTGCGTCAAGAGGATTGGACTGATGTTTACTCGGAGGCAGACGTTTCAAAAGCGTACTCCTTATTTTTAAAGATACTGCAGACTTACATACAGCTTTCCAGTTACACCTACGTTCCGCGTAAGTTTAAAATCAAACTTAAACCATGGATAAGTTCTGACCTTATCAATAAAATAAAGCTAAAAAACAGACTAGGTGTTAAATGTAGGAAGCATCCAACCAATAGCGAGTTTCGTTCCCGTTACAAAAAGTTTTGTAAGCAAGTAAATAGGGGCAAAACTGCAATGGAATACTTATTTCCAAAATAATGGGAAGTTGTTAATAGCATTATAAATAGGAATAGTAAAGATGGTGAGCGGAATATTTCTTTAAGTGAATGCGGTAATGTCATTGACAACCCCTTTGCTGTTTCTCGTAATTTTAACGATTTCTTCGTATCCGTTGGGCAATCTAATGCTTCTTCATGCAAATGCGTCTGGTCTGGTGGCAGCACAATTAGCTCGAGCAATAGTTTTTTGTTTGAACTTTTCTCAGGCTCTGAGATCCTGAGTATAATAAAAAAACTAAGCAACTCCGGTTCTTGTGGTCACGCCCGTATTTCTAATAAGCTCCTTAAAAATGTAGCCCTTAATATATTCGACGTTTTGAAGAATCTATTTAATGCTAGCGTTTATGCAGGAACCTTCCCCGAAGATTTAAAATGCGCCATTAATATTATAATAAGAAAGACAAAAATAACTACAGGCCAATTTCTCTACTTCCTTCTATTTCTAAGGTTTTTTAGAGGGCTGTTAAAAGCCGTCTTTTACTATTTCCGGAAAGCAAGTCATTTTTTAGTCCTGCACAGTTTGCGTTTACAACTGGCCGCACAACCGAGGATGCTTTATTAGAATACTGTTCCTTCATCTATTGGTTCTACTTAATAAATTATGCCGAGATTCGAGGACTCATACATGAGTGGTTTGTATCTTATCTTACTGGTAGGAAACAACACGTTAGAGTCAGCGGTGTTCTAAGCAATTCTAATCCAATAACTATTGGCGTTCCACAGGGTTCTGTGATGGGTCCAATTTTATTTCTAATATATATTAATTCAATTTTCGATATGCCTTTCGTGGGAAAGGTCACTGAATTTTCAGATGATCTTGCTATAGCCCATGGCTCGTCGAATACTTTGGATCTGGTAGCCAACATAAACCACGATGTACATCTTTTAAGATTCTGGTGTGCCAAACACAAACTCGTGGTCAGCAATAAAACCAAGCTTATGTTTTTTAGTTTGAATGCAAGAAAATCTGCAGATGTAAATATTGTTTTCCATTCCGCGATTTGTGAACGCTTTGCACTTCACGAGCACTTGTGCAAGAAGTTTCTGCCCGGAACGTTTGATCAGCTTGCTACTTGTAGCAGCAATTATTTCATGATTGACACTGTTGAGAACTTCCAATACCTAGGAGTAACTGTGGACCAGAATATGAATTGGGGCTGTCACACATCCCGTCTTAAACAATATTTCCAATCTTCTTTACGCTGTTTTTATCATCTAAGAAGTTATTGTTCTAACTCTACTCTTAAAACGGTATATTATGCTTTATTTAATTCTAAATTAATGTATGGAATCAGCTGCTGGGGAGGCGCTACCCTGAGCAAAATTCAACCTATATTTGTTTTGCAAAAATTTGTTATTAGAAAATTATCTAACGTTAATCGATTGCATCCCTCAAGCGAGCTTTTTAGAAGTCTAGCGATCCTTCCAGTAAGAGATCTTTATTATTTTAAAGTTTTAAAAATTTTGTTCATAAGGTGTGGATACCTACATAGTATGAGATCGGAAACCTATAATCTAAGGACAAACTCACATCCTGCTGTAGTTGTACCTTCCTCGCGAACCACACACTCTAGCAAGTTTTATACGATCTAGAAAACTTTTTAATGCACTACCTGCCGAAATTCGTGCCTTACGAAATTTACAACAATTCATGAAAAACGTGAAGTCCTTTCTTTGGGCCTTTCGCATACCGAAATCGAAGTTTTGCTGCGGACCAATTCATAAACAGTTTTTAATTAACTAATTTTATCTTATATTCATTGCTTTCCTTTGTATTACCTTTATCTTTACAAAAGCTCTATTAAATGCGTTAGTTACATAAATATATATATTTTTACCTATTTTCAATATATAATTAATTTTTAACATTTTGATAAGAATTAATAGCCTTTATATTAAATAATATATTTTTAAATTTTTGAGCTGAAGGCCAATTTAAATAAAAACACAACTTTTTGTATTATAGTTGTATAATTTATTCTTGTCGATATTTCGGCTTTATTCTAAAGCCATCTTCGGGATCATATAAATATGTTCGAACATATTTATATGATCCCGAAGATGGCTTTAGAATAAAGCCGAAATATCGACAAGAATAAATTATACAACTATAATACAAAAAGTTGTGTTTTTATTTAAATTGGCCTTCAGCTCAAAAATTTAAAAATATATTAATTAATTTTTAACTTTAATATTTAACAGTCCACCCCACTGTATATTCAATAGAGATGACATTTGACACCATGTTAAGTATAACATATAAAATGTCTTACCTTTTCTTATATCTAGATGTACTTATCTATAAGTTGTAAGATTTTATGTTTAAACTTTGTGTTGCACAGTTTGTAATATTGCAAAACTTGTACATAAATAGATATAAGTAAAATGCTCAATAAAAATGAATGAATGAATGAAATAATGTTCTCAAACTATGTGCTAGTCATGCTCGGAGGTGAGGGTACCTAGCCTGATGTAGCAATATAGGAGTATTAGTGGGGTTTATCCCCAGCGGGTTAGGGGGTCAGAATATACCCGCGGTAGGTATGCCTGTCGTAAGAGGCAACTAAAATACCAGATTCAAGGGGCTTTGTAGCGCAACTCTTCAGGTTGCCAGCGCAATATATAGCGTCTCCAAACCCAATTGTCAACCTCACCTATCCGCGGCGAATCCTGTTTCACTAACAGACGTGGCTCTGTCGACCCCAAGCTCCTCATGGTACTTGGGGGTAGGGAGGGAGGGGATGGCCTGAAGGTTTAATGTGGCCACATAAATCGTTCCCGTGATGGTCGGACTAGCACCTTAATGGTGCTGTGGTACCGGAGCGTACGGGATCTGTATTCGGCAAAGGACCATCACATCGATAACACTCCCCAAAGCCTTCGGGGAGCAAGCTTATCGCTACAACAACAACAACAACAACAACATATATGATAAAGAACAATGAATTCACATAAAATTACCCAAGTCGAACAATTTTCATTGTCAATTGTCCTCAAGTTGTTAAATAAGCAACCTAACCGAAAAAGTGCCGATTTTTTCAAAAATTATATATTCCAATTGGCTAAAAGAATAAGCGAAATCAAAATCTTTTATTAGGTTCCCGGAGTTTAAACACTCCTTTGAAATGATTCTCACCTCATACTTAAGTTGAAGATATATGTACGTATGAGAAGGTTTTGAAAATCACTTGGCCTTATATTCAAACACCTGTTGTTTACTTGAGACACTTTAAAATAGCGTCTTGAAATGTTAATTTTGATTTTCACACTTCAAAATTCAACACCCAAGTCTCCCGGTTTGATATTTCCTAAAGTTGGCGGCCCTATCCCAACTAGTCCCTTGGAGTGAATCACTTTAATTATAGCTTATCAACCAAGTTTAAATATCGCCTACACGTTATGGCTCCTGTTACATACATATGTGTATACGCAGGCACATATATTTACCAGGTGAGGCTTTGTCCTTCGCAAAAAACTCAAAGTGGTGAAGCAAAAGCTTTCTCAAGACAGTAGAACAAATGACCGGGTGTGCTACTACAATAACGAAGTGGAAAGACGAACTAGTCTAAAAACTGAAGCTACGCGGTTATTCATAATGAACTCGTGAATCAAATGGCCGGAAAACAACAATTTCGACTGAGCATATAACCTTTACATCTTTCACCTTAAAATCGGTTTATCGATTTGGAAAATTTTATCCAGGGTCCTGTAAAATTTAAATTATGTAGATGTGCCGAGGATTATACTATAGGTCAGCGTTGATTTTAATCGTTAAAGCTGTGCCACCAGAGTCATGAGTATTAAAAGACCACTTATAACAACCGTAAGTCGCATTTGTGCGTGACCAGCAAGGAACCACAAATGATTTAAAGAAATCGTGTTGACAACGAGTATAAGAAGTTGGTTAGTACATCTCCTTCGGTGAAACTATTTGCACGAGACATACATACAAATGTATGACCATTTTAAATATTTAAATTTTGCAGCAGTACCAGGCCCTAAGACCGGGGCTAGGTTCGAAGCCTCCCTGGGGTAAGTGAACGAAGGACAGTCCCTCCACAAGGAGCCACTCCTGAAATTTGTTGAAGGATCCGCGAGACCTTGAGGCAAAAACCCCGGATCTTTCCGAAATGGCCAAAACGTCGATTTCCTTAAATACATATAAAAACCCTTTGCTAAATATTATTTTTTTTCAAATAAAAAAATCAAGTTTCTTAAAGTAACGCCGCCCTCGCCGGTATATAATAATGCCTACGCCGCCTCCGCCGATAAAGTAAATCTCTAATATGTACATACATACATATGTAGTATAAGGGAAAATCGAAAACTATTTATTTATAAACCAAATTTTTATTTTCGAGTAAACGTACTTAATTTTTTTTGTTATTTTACTTAACCTTGGTACAAGTCCCACCAAATGTATTTGTTTTTTTAATACTAATAGTTTCGCTGAAGTTCCACCTGACTGACTGGAGTCCCGTACACATGGATGCTTTCTTTGGGACCTCACACACATATACAAATATTTCAAGAGCAGGTTTCTATTTTTATTTGAGCATGTACCACACAATATTGATGTACTAAACAGTGTGTTCAAAAAAGTAGCATTTTTTCTTTAGCTTAGGTTTAAATGTAAAAAAAATTAGTACGATTTGTCCCGAACCAACCGTTGAAGAGCGGGTGGAATATTATCACCTTCGCTGTGTACTTCAAAGCTGCTTCCGTTTAAGATGACGTAGACGACTTCTCTCTAGAATCTGAGCACTCTCTGAACATTGGTTACCAGGTCGCCATTTATGTTCTGACAGAAATTTGACCCGAACTTAAAACCTTCCCTCTTTTGGCGATTTTTTTTTTAATTTAAAATTTTTCCTATACTCTGTGCCGTATATTTCGATCATGTCATGACTCTACAGCCCTCTTTTTTTAATGATAGAAGCAACTTTGTTAGGTTGTAAGATATAATCTTCGACATTCTACAGCCCCGCGCTTGGACCTACGCTTGATACATCATGAGCACCTCTCGCCTTCTTTTAATCTCGCCCAAACTATTGGGACGTCTATGGAGTAAGGTTCAAAGGATACACCATTTTTAGCTAGTTCATCCGCTTTTCATTTACATCTATTCCCATATGCCCTGGGACCCAATATAGATGTATGCTTTTCCCCGTCCCGATTCTTTCCAGGGATCGCTTACACTCTAACGCACTTTTAGATGCTGCCCCATGCGAGATTATTGCCTTAATTGCTGCTTGACTGTCAATACAAAAGTAACCACGGCTGCAGTTTAAGCTATTATCTCGGCTAATACTCTTGTAAAACGCTACAGTGATCTGGCAGCTTATAGAATCTGTTTATTTCAAGATCAGCACAATATACAGCAGACCCCACACCTTCCAATACTTTGGAGCCGTCTGTGGTTAAATGTATCGCCTCGTCCATCATTTAAGCACCCTTGCGCCAACCATCCACCTCTATTGTAGCTTTAAGAGCCCCCTAGAAGCGCAGATAGGGAATCAGGTAGTCTGTTCGTCCTGTAATTGATGACGCTATACTACTATGGCCGTTGGTCTGCTCTCAAGCTGCCCCGAGGCACTGAGCCTCGGTACAGTTGTTAACGCTATGGTCTTTGCTACCAGGTCTGCAGGTGGTATATGAATGCCATACAGTGCAGCCGTCGGGGTCACGTAATGCTAACCATTGATAGCCTGCATACCCCCTCAAATTTTTTAAAGTTTTTATGTGAGGCTTTCCACCAAACAAGAACTCAATAGTAAAGGAAAGGATTTACAATCGCTGTAAAGAGGGCGATAAACCCCACGGTCACCCCGGCATTCTTTGCATGAAAGTGCCGTCGCGGCCTTCTTCACCCTTTCCTTACGTTGAGCTTCCACGACAGCTTACTGTCTAGGATGATTCCTAGATATTTTGTGCAAGGTTTACCCTGTAGGGTCACTAACTTAGGCCTGGTCCAATTTGGGACCGTGTACATCTTAGTATACAAAGCCATATCCGTCTTCTCTGCGTTGGCTGTCAACCCGACATTAGATGCCCAGGTATAATATCCCGAAGCGCCCGATCCATCAAATGATGATTCCCCAATATTTTGTGCAAGGTTTCTCCTGTAGGTTCACGACCAGCGTCCACAGCAAAGGTGATAGCACCCTACGCCGCGGCGTGCCCCTGTCCACTGATTTTGTGGCCTCATACAATCCCCATTGTGAGGTAATCTTCCTTCAATTTAACATGCAGCCGATCCATCTGGTTACAGCTGGATGTGCTTTAAAGTAATTAAGACCATCCAAGATCACCCACTTAGAAACATTATTGAAAGCCCCGGAAATGTCTAAGGAGACTCCTAAAGCATACTCCTTATATTCCAGGGCTTTCTCTATGTTTCTTACCATCGTATGCAGTGCATTGTCTACCGACTTGTACGCTTGTTGTGTTGTGGAGAGCAGGTTTTCATCCACGTTGGTCTTTACGTACACATCTATCAGCCTCTTAAAGGTTTTGAGCAGAAATAATGTTAAGCTAATGGGCCTGTAGTCTTTGTACATATGTACATGTGACCGATCTTCGCCCACCCCTCCTCTTTGGTAGAAAAGATAAACGGACAGTTCTCCAGGAGTGCGGTACATGATTCAGTCTTATGCACCCATCGAATATTATTTTAAGGCATTCCACGACCGCTCTACTTGAAACTTGTAGCATGGCCGGGAATATACCATCTGGGTCCGGTGATTTAAATTTATAGAACGTCTTCACAGCCCTTTCGATCCTGGTATCCGTCACCAAGCCCGGAATACCTACTCCGTGATCGAAGTGCGAGTGCTGTCTGCTGGCTCTTCTGAATCATCTCCCGAAAGAAAATGTGTATCGAAAAGCACCTCATGGGACTCCTCACTATTACGTGACCACCCCCGTTCTCTTTATTTATTAGTCCCTGGATTATGTTTACCTTGATAGGACTTTCCTCAACCTCGCTGTTTCGCTGGAGCACTCTATGTCCGCACAGAAATTTTTCGATGAGATCCTCTTAGCTCTGGAAACTTCACGCTTGTGGATCCCCAATAGATCCCTATACTCGTCCCGGCACGCATCGCTTTCCGTGGTTTTTTCTAGCTTAGAACATTTTTGTACCTGTCTTTTTAGAAGACTCAACTCATTGCTCCACCATGGCGGCTTTGCTTTTCCTCTGAGTCTTCGTAGAGGGCAAGCTCTGTTATACGCAGGAATAAGCGTCCTTGTTGAGAAATCATAGCCCCCCAATTCCTTCACATCGGCCATTTCTTTGGGTTGTCCCAGTTTTGTTTCTACGTGTTTCTGGAATTTCGTCCAGTTCGTTGACCTACGGTTTATTAAGGTTCCTCCCTTCTCTACCCTCTTTAGGGGTTGCTGAAGCTGATATACGCATGGTCGGAAAACTATGGTCTAGCAAGAACCAGCCAATACCTTGATATATCACGCTCAGAGCTCACTGTAATATTAAGAACATTGCTGGATGTTGGACCAATGTATGTAGGACATTTCAGCTATTGGCTATCTGCAAATTGGTTTGCAGAATGTAACAAAATAGAGATTCACCGCTCTTATATTGTGGGTTATTTCACAGAGTTTATCTGGCATCACTGTGGAGAAATAGTGGAGGCACAAACTTTTTCGATCATAGTGTATAACGCATAGAAATCGAATGTGGAGGCACACACTTTCTAGTCCTAATTTTATGCGGAACAATTTCATAAATGTAGATAGTTTTGCATTTAGCAGTCCATATAAAGTTTATGCATATGTATGTTTATGCGCGTAAAAAGAACACAGGGGGTAAAGTATATCAACCGTTCCACTTAAAAAGCTTCATCGCTTCGATTTGAATGAAATTTGGTGAAATTGCTCTGCTATATAGTAGTGTTAATTTCACTTAAGTTCGCTCCTAAATTTTGGATGGTTACGGAGATATAAGCCTGAGTTCTCAATTTTTTTTTTGTGGAAGCCTTTTTTCTATAAATCATGTCGTGTAATTGGCTTTCTCAGAAGAAATGAATAAAACGGTTTGTAAAGTATTTCTTCCATTCTTTTCGAATATAAATATAAAAAAATTTTTTAGAAAAATTTTAGTAAAAATTTTATTAAAATTTTTTATTTTTTTTAATTTTTTTCAAAAAGGGGCATTTTTCATATTTTTAATTTTTATTTTTACATAAAAGCTTGATATTTTTCCTTTAAAATGATACCTATTTTATTTTGGCACGCGAAAATTTCTTTAATACATTTTTATTTTAAACATATGAGTTCCAGCTAAAATTCACCCATAAATTTTATAATTTTTTTTAAATTTTTTTTTTCAAGTTTGAACATTTTATGTATTTTTATTTCTATTTTTAAATAAAAGCTTGATTTTTCCTTTAAAATAATACCTATCTTGTTATGCTGCCCGAAAATTTCTTTGATACATTTTTTTTTAACATAGAGGTACAGATAAATGTATCAATTTTTTTATGCGCGCTTTAACTAGTTTTTTTTTTGCATTTTCAAAGGAGAGATTTCTCATTATTTCATTGTATAAAATAGGAATAAAATGTAATAAAAATAAAGTTTTGTACAAATAAACAAATATAACTCACATGTTCACTAAGTATTAAGCAAAATATAATACCACAATGAAAAAAGTGTAAGAACATAAAAAGCAGGCATACCTAATTTTTTACTTCCGTAAAATGAGTGTTGACCTTTACCGAAAGAAATTCAATGGTTTAAAACTCATGCGTATTAAGACTTTCCATTGTTTAGGCATTAATAGTTTATAAGTTTCTGCATTTTTATCGAATTTTTCTATAATAAGGGACCTTTAACGTTTCTTGTGCATTCATGCTTAGGCCTGAGCAGTTTGTAACTACCTGCATTGTTTTTTGTGTGGGCTTTCCAGTGATTAACGAGCCTTGGAAAATAAACTGCGAATTATTGCTTAGGCCTGAATTGCCTGCATTACGCGTGCCTTTAATAATAGATTGTTCAATAATGATCGTGCGTGAGTAGTTTGCAACTACCTGCATTGTTTTTTATGTATATATGATAAAAATCCTTTAAATACTCCTTTATCTTTGAGAAAACTCACAGTAGATTTGAAGAAATCTTAGTGTACATACAAAATTAATATAATGGCATTAGGTATGTGAATTTTTATCTGTACCTCTATGTTAAAAAAAAATGTATCAAAGAAATTTTCGGGCAGCATAAGATAGGTATCATTTTAAAGAAAAAATATCACGCCTTTATTTAAAAGAGGTATCAGTTTAAAGGAAAAATATCAAGCTTTTATTTAAAAATAAAAATTAAAAATATGAAAAATGCCCCTTTTTGAAAAAAAAAAAAAAATTTTTTACTACAATTTTTCAAAAAATTTTTTTTATATTTATATTCGAAAAGAATGGAAGAAATACTTTAGAAACCGTTTTATTCATTTCATCTTAGAAAGCCAATTACACGACTTATGATTTACAGAAAAAAGGCTTCCACAAAAAAAATTGAGAATTCAGAGGCTTATATCTCCGTAACCATCCAAAATTTAGGAGCGAACTTAAGTGAAATTAACACTACTATATAGCACAGCAATTCATTCAAATCGAAGCGCTGAAGCTTTTTAAGTGGAACGGTTGATATACTTTACCCCACAGATAATGTTAATTTAATATAAATGTTGACTTTTAACATCGTAAGATTTTCTTTGGGAAAGAAAACTCTTAAAGCTATATTGTGTGTTGTTTGCTCTAAACATAATCAGTTTTATTATAAGAAAAACTTTTTTACACAAATAAAAATGTACTATAGTAATGCTAAAGTACAATACAATACATAAATTCAATATTTGTTTTTTAAATTATTTTACTTAAGAATTTTTTTCATCATACTGTAGTATTTCTACATCTCATTTGGTCGCTTTATTATTTTATTTTATTTTTTTTTCGTTTTCTTATTAATTTTCAACTTTTTTCTCTTACACATATATGCTACACGTATATATCTCAATTTTATATATAATATTTGGTTTTAATATATATTTTTATTTGTATGTATGATTTCTTTTTTATAGTAATGCATTTGGTTATGAATAGGATAAATAACGTCGAAATGAAAATGTGAGTCATTTGTTTGTTTGCAATCCAGCTTACCCATTATACACATGTACAAATTTAAGTACATAAATATGTAAAGATATATCCTTTTCGCTCTTGTATTGAATTAGGGGGGCACTGAATATGCGGCTGAACTGCTGTTGCGAACGTCTACATTAATATTTTTTTTTGGCGCTGGGTTTTTTAATTGTATAGATATCACGAGCTTTCCTGTGAGAATTGTGTCTCCAGGGTGGGCCTTCGGTTTGGATATTTGGCTTGGTTTCTTATCGGTGGTCCGGGACTTCCTCCATAACCTGTTGCAAACAATTGTGGGCATGAGTCTTTTATCAGTTCTTGAGTTTCGCGCAACTGCCGCTGAACTTGGGGAGCGAGACGTTGAACGCTGATTGCCGGCGGGAACTTATACTCCGCCGGTGCCTGAAAATGAATGAATATGAACATTTGTATGTGTATAATAATTATGAAAATATAAAAAATGTTATATACCGATTTCACATAGGGAGCTAATGAAGTAGTTAGTCAAGCTGTCTACATTAAAGCGCTCGTTACTCTCAATCTATCATACAAAGTGAAAAGTTACTTATTCCCACTTGCAGAACGGCAAGTTATCTTTTTAACTCTTTTTTAACTTTTTAACTTTTTTTTTAACTTTTTAAATTTGAAAAATTTGTCAAAAATGTATAACTTAACCCCTCATGTCAGGTTAACTCTGAGTTAAAAACATAACTTTTCGTTTTGCAAGTGGGCCTTATTAAGTTGTTGCTATATTTTTGTTTAAGTTCGGATGTAACCGAACATTACATACTCAGCTGAGAGCTTAACTGCATTGGTTTCGTAAGGTTTCGTACATGGTTTTTAATTCCATACCACATACGTTTGGGAAATATCGACCAAACTGTACACCAAGGGTGACGTTTTTTGGAACGATTTTCCTTCATCCTTTGTAAAATAAGGGAAAATCACCATGTAGGAAAATGAACCTAGGGTAACCCTGGAATGTGTTTGTATGACATGGGTATCAAATGAAGCGTATTAAAGAGTATTTTAAAAGGGAGTGGTCCTTAGTTATATAGGTAGACGTCATTTCGAGATATCGCCATAAAGGTGGACCAGGGGTGACTCTAGAATGTGTTTGTACGATATGGGTATCAAATTAAAAGTATTAAAGAGGGTTTTTAAAAGGGAGTGGCTACTGGTACTTGTATCTGTAGCGTTTTCGAGATATCGACCAAGATGTGGACCAGTGTGACCCAGAACAGCATCTGTCGGGTACCGCTAATTTATTTATACTATATGTAATACCACGAACAGAATTCCTGCCATGACTCCAACGGCTTTTGATTTCGCCCTGCAGAACTTTGTCATTTTCTTCTACTTAATATGGTAGGTGTCACACCCATTTAAAAAAAAATGTTTTTTCTAAAGTTATATTTTGCATCAAAAAACCAATCCAATCACCATTTTTCGTCCCTTTTCCGCATTTGGTATAGAATTATGGCATTTTTTTCATTTTCCGTAATTTTCGATACCGAAAAAGTGGGCGTGGTCATAGTCGGATTTCGCCCATTTTTAATACCAAGATAAAGTGAGTTCAGATAAGTACGTGGACTAAGTTTAGTAAAGATATATCGATTTTTGCTCAAGTTATCGTGTTAACGACCGAGCGGAAGGACAGACGGCCGACTGTGTAAAAAAACTGGGCGTGGCTATAACCGATTTCGCCCATTTTCACAGAAAATAGTTATCGTCATAGAAGCTATGCCCTTACCAAATTTCACAAGTATTGGTAAATGTTTGTTCGACTTATGTCATTAAAAGTATTCTAGACAAACTAAATGAAAAAGGGCAGAGCCACGCCCATTTTGAAAATTTCTTTTATTTTTGTATTTTGTTGCACCATATCATTACTGAAGTTGTATGTTGCCATAATTTACTTATATACTGTAAAGATATTCCATTTTTGTTAAAATTTTACTTTAAAAATATTTTATTAATTTAATATACTCTGTGAGCTCTGCGCAGCTGAGTATAAAAACGAAACGTTTCCTTAAGGCAGATGAAGTTTCTCTGTGTGAAAGGCGATTTTTTATTATCTCATTAAAAGCTGAAATGATTCTATAAATCTTCTGTGTGAAATTGGTATACAAATATATTACAAAAATTCAAATCTAAATTATAAACATCCTTCCAGCCAATTGCCAATGAAGGGCACAAATGTATACATACTTTAATTTAGAAAAATGTATGTTAATCCATGGCCGCATATTCTGTGACCTAATTGGCTTACTGTTGACGACCTTTCAAATTATCTATCAATATACATATATAAATGTCATTGTTTTTACTCAATGAATATAAACAGCATGGGTCCGATCACTAGACCACTACGGTTTTGAAACCCAAAACATGGACCCGGGTATTTTTCAGATGTATTTGTACAAAATGGATATCAACTAAAAGCTGCTGATGAGAGCTTTAATAAAAAGGCGATATCTCAACCCGTTTGCGAGATATAGGCCAAAATGTGGTTCAGGGGCGTTTGTGAAAAATAGTAATCCAACAAACTAAAATGTTCCGTTGTTGCAGCGACGAATAAAGGAATTTCCGAAGTATCAACTCGTCGCTTATTTGTATTTGACAAAGAAAACAAATTAAAGTTTTTGATAGATAGTGGAGCAGAAATTTCAGTGCTTCCAGTTTCAAAATTCTCTTGCACAAAAAAATCAACAGATATTATCTTAATGGCAGCTAATGGTTCAATGATTTTTACATACGGAAAAAAACTTGTAAATGTTAATTTGGGTTTTAGGCGAGAATTTCCTTTTGCGTTTTTGATCGCTGATATAGCGAAACCGATTATATGCGCAGATTTTTTGCAAATATGGACTTCTTATTGACATATAAAACAAATTTATGTTTGTTTGTTTAAAGGTGTGTTGAATTTATACTAGCTATTTGGAAGAATTCATGAGCTTAACACCGGCTTATAATAATTGAATATTCAATTATTATGTTTGTTTAAGAGAAACTGAAAAGAAAGAAACATTCACTGGCATATTGCGATGGCACCATTTCGAAAATCGCTACGTAATCATCATCAGGAATTTCGTAATGTTATAAAAGGTTTCACCGAGATTCGAACCGCGAATCACACGGTGAAACTGCAGTTGCTTTAACCACTAGGCTATCCTGCTTGTATTTGTTTCCTTGCTTAATTCAGTTTAATTGGGACATTCTGACTCTATTAATTTGCCTGTTATGTAGATTTGTTTTTGTAAAGTTTCTTTTTTGAACTTTGAATGTGGGCAAGGATGCTTAACTATCGAATCTGAACACATACAATCTCTGAAAAACAAATTTTTGGAGGAAATCCTGATATCCAAGAAATAAATTTGGTGTATTTTAAAAAAGTGAAAAATTCGAGAAAAAATAGGAGGAAGAAGCTTCACGCGACAGAATGAAACAAGCATGTGTAACTATCGAAACGGAACTAAGCGATTGGGAAACAACGTTGTTCACACTGTGAACTGTTTAAGATAGCTGTAGGTTATCCCGGTTTATGGGCGTATAAACGAAGATAAGAAGTAAAATTAAAGCTAAATAGCCATGTCTGCACTTATGAAAAAGGGGATTTTGAGGGCGTATGTTTGCTCCACTAGACCTAAAATTTGAGTTATGTCAAGAAAAGAAAATATTTTCAATGTTATATAGTGTTATTCATTGAGAAAAAATTGCCGTGTCCGTAATGTCGCATTCGTAACCACAACTTTGCTTATATCCAACGTTTAAAAAGATATTTCAGATTTCGTAAATCTACGAGGGTTCTTTCAGCTGCAGTCTCTCATTTAAGGAAGGTAAAATTTTCCCAAAGCTCCGCTAAGTTTTGCACACTTTCACAAGCACTAAAAATTGCTTCTATTTTTTGTCGCGTCCGACCCGTATATAAGTACTTGAATGTTTAAGGTCCCCAAAAATTTGATGGAAGGAAGCATTCTGGCAGTGCTTTCCAAACATAATATGCGTTCACTCGGCTGCTCATGTTCTCCTTTATACAGGTTTAAACGCGTGCGAATGTCACGTCCTTAACCCAGGACTTGCCCATATGTACATACATACATACTTATGTACAAACATTATTAAATACATTTTTTTTGTCGACAAAGTAGTGTTCGTGATTTTATTCTGAAGCCTAAACCGAAACGAAACCAAAAAAAATTTTGAAAACCGTAACCAGAGCCGTAAACCGAAATAGTTTAAAAAACTGAAACCATCATTTTAATCCGTTTCATACCTTTTATGTCTTATTGCACGTATAAAATCAGGCTTGCAAAGGACTTGTAATAAGACACCATTTGACTTTAAATTCCTTTATTTATCTTTATAACCACTTATTTCAAAACTTTATTTAATTTTAGATTGGCAATCTATAACCGAAAATTCATTTTCAAGTTCAAGTTACGGGACAAATAACGTTGAAAAATAATGTTTGAAGGTTTTCCAATTTTGGTTACTCCTTGGCAGTGGTTCGGTCAGCCCAAAAAGTGCATTCAATTTTAAATTAGCTTCACTTGTATGTATGCATGTTTGTAGCTCTCCAGGCTCGACGCACAAAGGAGAGTTAGACCCATCTAGCGGCCATTATTGAATAACTCGATACAAAACCAGTTGTGCTTAATAGCGGAGACACGGCGTGTTTTTTAGTTTTTTAAACCTATATTCAACTAAAAATTTAGTGGTAGTGAAAACCTATTTTTAGTATATTTTTTCCACTTACATTTCTTGAAGTCTATTAAAAATAGTTGGAATAAGCTGGTAAAAGTAATGTTCCACCACATCTAATAAATTAAGGGTACTGGAAACTTATTTTCGTTGAAATATTTTCCTTATTGATATTAGAGAAAAATTACAAAGTTTACAAAGGCAATATACAACCACGGGATCTATATAGGTAACTGCACACTCGGACCAAAATAGCGGCCTCAAGTGGGGACCCAATTAAATAAATGATGAGCAACAACAATAATAAAATAAAAAACCAAACACAGGAGAAAGAAATGGCGTTCAATCCATTCGTAGGAAGGAAGCTACCTCGCTCTCCAGAAGGGCGTGGCCCATCGGCTGGGGGCCTTAACAATTCGTCGCAAGTGGTAACGAAACCCAAAGGAGCGGAAGCAGAAAGCAAGCAAGGAGCGTTGTCGCCGGGTGCTACATCGAAGCTTTGCAAAAAGAGCTGCGACAGCAAGGCTCAAACAGGCACCCAACATTAAGTGAGCTAATTAAGCAGGCGTCAGCTGCGTTAAATCAGCAAAACCCCCCTGGGGAAAAAAGATGACCAAGCTAGGCAAGGCGATTGAGGACTTGATGTAGTTCTTCATAGGGCGCTTGGCCTCCGTAATAAAAGTACTGTACATCGAGACGGCCCTAGAGGTAAAGAATTTAGAACATAAATTGCGTGCAAGCGAAAGTGCCAAGTCCATTACCCCCAGGAAAGCGACCGAGGAACAATTCGTACGCGACCAAGGAGAACAACGTGGTAAAACCCACTACTACACCAAAAGACGTCTTGCCAGGGCACGTGGGTGGTCACAAACGACGGCAAGAAATGCAAGAGAAGACGGAGCGGAAAGAGGACAGTGCAGCCCAAACGACGGGAGAGTGGCAGTTAGCTAAAAAGAAGAGCAAGAAAAAGTACTTAAGGCTAGGGCTGATGCAATCATCATTTCCAAGGCGGGAAATGCGACGTACGCCGACATATTGCGTAAAGTGAGAAGATGCGACGGAATTAAAATCGCTGGGTGATGACGTCAAAACGATCAGAAGAACGGCGAAAGGAGAGCTGTTACTAGAGCTGAAAAAATCGCATGATGGGAAAATAAGCACGTACCAAGCAGAAATTGAAGCGGTACTAAAGGACTCGGCTAAAGTTATAACAAAGTCTCAAATGGTCACAGTATAGTGCAGGGATCTCGATGATATTACTACGTCCGAGGAGATGTGCAACGCCCTCCACGAGCAATGCAACATAAAACTTCCAGATGTGACTGCCATAAAAGGTATACGCACAGGGTACAGTGGCATGAATTCGGCACTTATAAGATATACAGCGGATGATGCCACGGCTGTTCTTAATACGCAAAGAATCCGGGTAGGATGGGTTTCTTGCCGAATTAGAGAGCTCAAGCAAGAGAAACGCTGTTATAGGTGCTGGGGCTACGGGCATATAGCTCAGAAATGTAAAGAGACTGTAGCTAGGTCTAGCATATGCAGGAAATGCGGTCAGGAAGGTCATACGGCTGCAAGTTGCGAAAACGCACCGAAATGCGCGCTATGTGGGAGACAACATTCAGCAGGCAGTTTTAAATGCCAACAACGAGAGGGCAGCAAAATGACGATCTCATGAGGGTATTGCAGCTCAATTAAAACCATTGCGAGGCAGCCCGAGAGCTATTATCCCAAACAGTCTATGAAGGAGGATATGACATAGTGGTACTTTCTGAACAATACAAAAATCGCCAGGAGCAGGGTTGGCACTCAGATTCGGCAGGGAAAACTTCAATTTGGGCACCAGGGAAATTTCTCCTACAGGAAAATATGACGCCAACGGTAGCAGCATTCACGTGGGCAAAAATCAACGGCATATACGTCTTCAGTTACTATGCCCCTCCGAGCATGACCATCGCCGAGTTCGAAGACATGATATACGGGATCACCATTGAAGCACGAGGTAAAAACCCGCTTTTAGTGTGTGGAGACTTCAATGCATGGTCATCTGTGTGGAGAAGTAGACGAACCAACGAAAGAGGGAGAGTTCTTCTCGAAAGCCTTACTTCTTTGAGGCTAGAACTCCTAAATGAACCACGGATATATACCTTCGATACAGGTACCAGACGATCCATTATAGATCTCACCTTCGCTAGCAGCGAAATAGCAAGACGAGCAAAATGGTCCATAAGCAAACACACACAGCGACCATAAAGCTATTAGCGTAGAGCTGCTCGAAACTCCGCGAACGGTAGGAAATGGAAACAGCACCTTTTCGACCCACAAATATTTGATATTATCTGGAAGGACCCCATAGTACGAGGATCGCATGCGGAAGACCAGTCGGTTCAGTGATTTGAGTCGCTATGTATGGCATGTGATGCTGCCATGCCCAGAAGTCGCGGAAAAGCCCAGCGCACTCCGGTATATTGGTGGAATGACGAAATTGCGGAAGAGCGTAGAAAATGTCACAAAGCACGAAGAATAGCGCAGAGGGCACGCTCATCACCACGATATGCGGAGTTACACAGAGCAAGATGCTTTAGGAAACTGCTGGATAATGTCGACCTAGATCCTTGGGGATCAGCCTACAGAACTGTGATGGCCAAAGTTAAAGGCCCGATATCACATCAACCTACGTGACCGATACTGATGATTACTATTGTTGAAACACTTTTCCGGCGCAAGATCGCTGGACTTATCCAAGCGAGGATCTAGAAAGTCCACAAATTACAGGGCAAGAGGTGCCGGACGCTGCAAAAAGAGTTGCTGATAACAAATCCCCAGGACCCGATGGAGTACCAAACATAGCCCTTAAAGCCGCGATCACAACTAGGGCTACATTATTTACTGATCTTTTTAATGTCTGTATGCAAGAAGGCGTGTTCCCGCGCCCGTGGAAACGACAAAGACTTGTCCTATTGCTGAAACGTGGTAAACAGCCGGAGCAACCATTCTCATATAGGCCACTTTGTATGCTGGATTCCTTAGGAAAGATTTTCGAGGGTATAATTAGTGAGGGCCTACAGCTGACTCTAGAAAGACCAGGGGGCTTATCGAATAATCAATATGGATTTCGCAAATCAAGATTCACCGTAGATCCGTAGATGCAATACAAACAGTCGTCAATATAGCTAGAGGAGCTATCTCTGGAGGCCAAAATAAAAGGAAGTTCTGTGCGCTGATGACGTTGGACATCAAGAATGCTTTTAACACTGCGAACTGGATGCAGATAATGGCAGCGCTGCAAAGCTTCGGCACATCAGCTTACTTACGCAGAATAATAGGTAGCTATCTTAAAGACAGAGTACTTATTTTTGACACGGATCAAGGAGCAAAAGAGTACAAAATCACTGGACGCGTCCCACAGGAATCTGTTCTCGGTCCAACGCTTTGGAATGTAATGTATGACGGGGGGCTAAAGATTGATCTACCAGAAAACAAGCAAATTGTGGGATACGCTGATGATATTGCAGTGGTAGTAGTGGCCAAGGAACTGGACCTGCTTCAGGCATTATGTAGTGACGCCGTAGCAAGAATAAAGGAATGGCTGACCAATACGGGACTGGAGTTGGCTAGCCAAACGACGGAAGTGGTATTAGTAAGCTCCAAACGGTCGGCGAACGAGTTAGTCTTAACTGTCGGGGATCATCAAATCACTTCAAAGGATTCTCTAAAGTACTTAGGAGTGTACATTGACACTAAGTTAACTTTCAAATAGCACTTCAGAGCGGTGGGGAGAATGTTATGGGCCTTCTATGTCTTGGAGTCAAAAGCTTTTAATTTTTATTTTCATATATTTTACAAGCTTGAAACGGTTTTGGCACTTTTAGTATTTTCCATAAGAAAACATTTTCATATCTTTTTATCTTTATGTTCTAGCAACGCTTCTAGCTTCCACTCTGTCGTCAGCCTAATAGAATTATGGCGTGATGCCATAACCCTATTGGCCATATTAAATTAGCCTAAATTATTTGCTGGGCACATAAATATTCCCCGCGGTCTAATGGGCAGTGATGTTTTTTAGTTTTTTTAAACTATATTTATTAAGTACATATTTTTGTATATATGCTTAACCGTAAATATCTTCTATGTCAGCCATCAAATTGGACCAATATTTCGTTTCATAGAGACCGACATAAGTGGCTTTCGATTGCCATTGTAAAGAATTATTCTACTTGGTTGACAATTTTTAGAGAAATCCCAAATGTATCTCCGCAGAATGTAAAATTTAAAGTTTGCTAAATTTCAGTAGCCAGTCTCAAATCGTTGGGGCAACAACAATCTACTATCTATTATGCAAAGAAAGTTATGTACTGTGTGCTATAGAACTACCTGTATTGTGTGCATTTGTATTTGGTCACCGTAGTAAGGTTGACTTTGGCTTTGTGGAGTCTGTTGGTCATTTTGAGCTGCCGTCATTGTCATTGTAGCCATTGCCATCGAAGTAGACGTTGTCTGATGTTGCTGATATTGCTGTTGCCTTTGCTGCTGCATCTGTTGGTGCGGAACTGGCTGACTAAAATATGCTAATTGTATCGGCAGAGGGGGTTGCGGCGAACATTCGATATTGGTACTACCATTGGTATAAGAATTAGACGCGGATGCTACAACAACTGCCGCCGATGGTACAAGTCCACTAGGTCCAGTCATATATGCATTGGGTACCGGTGTTGATACGGTGTGAATCTGAGGTGCAAGTGGACTGGAATTAATAAGCAACCGACTGTCCATTAATCTTTTAGGACTAACATTTTGTTTGCTATTGCCGATATATTGTGGAGAGTTATTGACCAGCATGTGTTGCGTATAGGGGGCTTGTTGACCTTGATTGGACGCCTGCATTAATGCAAGACCGTTGGACGTATTAGCGGTGATTGCGGAAGCTTCTGGTGTCATACTTATAGGCATTTGCGGTACAACGGCTACTTGATGTAACATTTTTGTGTTCATGTGCGAAATACCAATCTGTTGGGATCCTTGAGGATGCTTATGTGCACCGCCGGTCGATAATGCTGCCGCCGACAACTGTGGCGCCGTTGGTGACGTTCCAGGCGTAATATAGTCTGTGTTCAGCACTGGCTGCTGCAACGACATGGCCATGGGCATTGGTACAGACACACATACTGTTGGTTGCAGCACGGTTCTAGGCGTTCCCATTGTTTTGGTGGGTGCTTGACGAATAGGTGTTGTTTGCAGTGACCGGCTCGCGGAGGAACATATGGACGCAGTTAAACTGGCAGATTCCCAGTGCTGTACCAAAGCATTCAGTCTTGCCTCCTCAAGCGCGATCTCCGTTTCGCTGGACGAATCGTAGTCTGGTCCCTATTTAAAATTGGTTGCAATGAGTATCGACTTTTCTATGTAAATGCATCAGTCTACTTACCTCTTCAATCTTTTTATCGAGCATACGAAAGAAGTTCAGTTGGCTTGTGGAAATTTCTCTGCATGAAAGAATCATGTATTTGTATGTTGTATATACAATTAAGTAAACGAAAAATGAGATTACACCCTCAAAATATTACGGAGATATGGTATAAAAGAGCCAGAAAAAGAATTGTCGCGATTTACCTCGGGCTCCCTTCTAACTTTTTCTAGAAATTAGCGGGACGGGACCTAAAGTGTTTTGCCGGTTCCGAACGGAATCTGCAAAGCAGATACATTTTTACACTCTGAGTGTTTACCAAACAACCTTCCCTAATTGAAAACAACTTTTTTATAAATTTTTGATGAATATGATTTTGACGACCTTTTTATAGATGAATCTACAATTTCTTTTTTGCCGGCTCAAGGTCAATAAAACAAATTCTGTTTTTTATATTATTCCGAATATATTTCAATCTCCGTCGGAGATCGTCTTCAGGGGCTACAACAATAATTACAAAAGTTTTCTATTATATAAGACAGAACCTAAACAATTAAAAACATTTAAAAACACTTTTGCATACATACATTAATAATTTCCATCCGATATACAGTCTCCGTTTAGTTCGCCGTGCAGCTTAGGACTAATTTTACGTGTGTGAGGTAAAGGGCCCATTACTGATACTTAGCATAGACTTGACTTGTCGTAAACTTGGCAACTTAGCCACGACTATACTCCACTTAGCGCATACAATCTGGCATCATAATCAATAAATGTCAATTTGTATGACAAAATGTCGAAATGAAATGGAAACAAACAAATGGCATCTCAAAATGTAAACGTCACTTAGAACTCATGATGGAATTATAGAAGGTGGCGCATTGCGCATGTAAACATTATTTTAAAGGCAATTTTTACGCCATTTTCCTTTAGCTCTTGTTTTTTCTCTCATTCTTTCATTCGCTGAAGAAGTCAAGTGTGACGTAGATGCGCAGAACGAAGCAATTTTGAACTCGTGAATGCACAATCTTATGTGTGTGAATTGTGCTTAGAACTTACATAGAAAGTCAAAATTCAACAGACTTCTAAGTCAAGTGTTGCTAAGTTTTGAGTAATCAGTAACGTGCAATGTTCATTTAACAGAACTGTAAGTGACAGTTCTCAAGCCAAGCCAAGTCTATGCTAAGTATCAGTAATGGGCCCTTAAGTATCAGTAATGGGCCCTTAAGTGTCTGTAAATATGTGAACAGTTTTCTATGTCTGTTTTGTAGTTTAGTCTCTTGTTTGTCGGTGGTTTGCTATGTGACGCATTTCCAAAGTAAATCTTTTGGAGTAATTGTTCTCTCTCTCCAGTATGCTCACCGATTCAAAGTCAGGTTGGTGGCCGATCTCTGCACAGTAGGCAATGTATGTATGCAAAAATGTTTTTAATTATTTAGGTTCTGTCTTATATAAAACTTTTGTAATTATTGTTGTAGCCCCTGAAGACGATCTCCGATGGAGATTGAAATATATTCGGAATAATATAAAAAACAGAATTTTTTTTATTGACCTTGAGCCGGCAAAAAGGAAATTGTAAATTTTTGATGACGTTTTACCCGGGATTTGAGCCTAGGACCCTCAGTGTGGTAGGCCGAGCACGCTATCACCACCCCACGGTGGCCGAATTTCCAACGAATCCAAATTAACATCACATTTTACTTAATAATCTGGGAAAAATTTAAACAGCGTGACACCAGTAGTGGAATTTACTAACTTATAACGATTCGATTTGTCGAGATTTTAATTAACGATTTCGTCGCTTGCCTTATCGATTGTACTATTCACTAACTTATGTAGTTTTAACGACTCGAAATAAATGACATTTAAATTTCGTTTTAATAGTAAAAAGATGGCAGCACAGCTTAAAGAAACTTAAAAAAGGCGAAAAGCACAAAAGGAATGCCAAAAATAAATAAATTCCGTACACTAACTGCTTTTAAAAGTCGTAATTGTGCAAGTTTTTACCTATTTTAACAAAAGGTAAGTAAATGCGGTATAAATTTCTTTTTTTTCTCTGTTGATATCGCAATTATTCTTGTACCCCTTAATTGACCATCGAGTTGAGTAATAATATCATGAGCCAAGTCTGGGGTTATTCGGTACAGCTTTCGAAACTCCGTTGCATTCAAGTGTAATGGGTTATCTACTTTTCTAAGAAGGTGTCTGTCCACTGGCAAGGTACTTAGTAATTCTTCATCTTGTGATAAAACGAACGCCAAGTATTCAAATGCCATTTGATTTATAAATAAAGCAGCTTTCCGTGAAAGTATTTAATTAAAGCTCCGATTTTCTTTTTTTCGTGACTTTTAATGCAGCCAATTTACTTGCCGTTTATTTAACAACACAGCTGATCGTCGATAAACAAATATCGATACAAAATAGTTACTGAATAGAGAAATCGTTATACTTATCGATTCGCAAATAAAGCGATGGCAAATGTGGTTAAAAAAGTTAGTGAATTCCATTACAGGACGGACACGGCGACAACTACTTCGATTATACCTTGCTAATCTCTTAAAATGATTAATGGATTCATTTAACAATTTGTTTGAGATAACTTTACTTCTACAGGTACATTGTGAATTCATACACGTTTCGGATATTTGGAAAAAAAAAGTTCACCTGTTAAATAGCTGTTCGATTACTGAAGTCATTTGCACAATAGTGTTTTCAAACATTTTGGAAACGATTAGTATTCTTAGTTATTATGCTTAACCGAATGGATGCTCCTATTTTCCCAATTAAATAGATTTTAAAAATCAATATTGATATGTAGTTTGATTTTCTAAAAACACATTTAAAAGAAAGTTGGTTTGAAACACAAATGGGCAATTCAATTTATTTACCGCGAGCAAACAGGCAAACCTTCTTCCATTCTCTGGCAATTGTAAAGGTATACAAGTAAAATATGGTCACACATTTTGGAAATTTCTTGATTGTTCTGCACCTTCAGTCATCATTCGAACAGCTGAACTGTCAAAAAAATACACCAAATATTCAGTATAGAAAAATGTTCTTTATTTACTAAACTACTATGGTAGTAGTACTTCACAATTAAGTTACTCACGTACTGCACTCACAACGTTTTAAAATCAACTGAATGACCATCGCTTGGACTGCGATACTTTTATACTCTCAGTTCGTCTCGTTCACATATTCCTCCCTTTTTTTTGCGAACAGCCGTCTCGAATAGTTTCCTATTTATCTCCAGTTTCTGTATGTCATATCCACTGTCGCCTTCTAGGTATATGCGTGTATATGCCTAAGTAATAGCTTCTGCAGTTTAGCTGCTGTTTATATGTAATAACACTGATTTACAGCCAAAATGCACCAGAGACGCCATTATGAAATTCCTATGTAAAATCACCCCCTATCACCCCCTAATTCTGAAAATCAAGGTTATTTTTAATTATATGGTAACGTTTTTGAGATATTTACGAATAACGGTTTAAAAATTAATCATATATATCTCAAGAACGGATTGAGCAATTCCAAAACGGTTTGAAGCGTTTAAAAGGTAATAAAATTTGCTATAAACTGTGCATACAAGACTTTTTGCTAGGCCCTGCAGATTCAAAGATAACGAACAATCATTACGGATTTTTTCAATGTTTTTTGTAACAATATAAACAAATTTGTACTTTGCGAGGAAGGATCTCCAAAACTTTTTATTTTTTTGCAAATTTTTTTTTCTCTCTAAGCTCTGTTTTATTACAAAAAAAAAAAAAAAAAAAATAAATAAGCATTTAAGTAAATATATCCATTTAATACTTAAGTACCCTACAAATAATAGCATATGTGCATATGATTCTGTCTTAACTGTATGATCTTATTTTATAATTGAAAAAGTTATGTGTCCTGTTTTCACGCTTATTTCTTTCTTATGCTTTCTTATGAGAAACCACCAGTAGTCACCCATCATAGCGACATCCCAGAATCCTTGATACCGATTTTCAATCATTTTCATTTGCTGGTGAAACCTTTCGCCATGCTCGTCACTTTCGTCGCCAAGATTTTGCGGGAAAAAATTTAAATGGGAGTATAGAAAATGAATTTTTAAAGACATATTTACTCCTGAAAGAAAATAAAAAAGTATATTAGATAAATACATTAGTGACACATTAATATATAATTTTCTTAGGCTGGATCTTTCAATTCAGACAAATTTTATGTTTACATTTTTCTCGTTCTTGTTTGTTCGGAACTGGACGATGAATTCAAATTTAGGGCTATATATTCTCATGTAAATTTAAAAATTGTCATACAAATCTTTTGTTTATCGGGCAGATATGTTTTAGAGTTAACTAAAAAACGGTCTTAAATATGTTTTTTTATTTACCCATTTCCGCATAGTTTTTGATTAATTCGCTCACTATCATCTCGTCGTTAGGACTTTTGTGTTTGCCTAAAAAAGAAGTAACGACCTTTTCAAAAGAATCCCACGCTGCTGCCTCCACTGGTGACAATAGTTCTTTGAAATGGTTATTGGTCATCATTTTCCTTATTTGCGGTCCCACAAAAATCCCTTCCTTTTTGCTTATGAAATCTCTGGAAAGATTATCTTCTGTTATTGATAAAGTTTTTGATAGAGCCTAAAGCCGAGCTTGATGTGGAGCGGAGGTAGAAACTCGATTCGTTCTGGCCAATCCTTTATGATGTAGTGGTCTTGACGAGCTCGGCTATCCCATTTGCATAGAAAGCAACAGTATTTTGTGCATCCACTTTGTAGACCACATAGCATTCGACTTTAAGATAGGCACATAGTTTCCAATCATGTTCTTCGTATTTGATTAATTTGAGCAATATTTGCATTATCTCATACGTTTCCGCGATCGGGATAGATGGCTTTTGGTCGCCAATATGCAATAATACGGCCTTTAAACTTAATTTACTGCCGTCTATGAACCCACTCGCCACTATTTTGAATCATATGGTTCACCAAACTGTTTGAATAGACCAGCAATGTCCTTGCAGTAACAAACACTGTCCTCCTTCGTATAGTACTTGGAAAATTGTTCGTGACGAGTTTTATAATATGTTACCTTAACATCGGCTTAAACAAATTTAAATTGTTGCATACGAGAGGCGTGTAGGTCGGCCTTTTCCTTTGACAATTCCAAATCTCTTATCCAATCATTGAGTTGTGCTTGTGACAAAGAGTTTCTTTCGCTTTCCGTTTAAAATCCAGTACAACATGATGCCGCATAATCAGATACTGCTGTTGATAATGAAACTGGAGCCGGAACTAAAGTTAAATTTGATTCTGGCAATGTAGCTTCCGTTAAAGTTAGTTCTGGTAATGAAACTGTAGATACACTCACACAGGCTACTTTTATTGACTTTCCAACCCCAAGTACCTTTGTAGTACAAATATAGCAGTCCCTTGAATGGCAAGTTGGTTCCCTTCACTTCATTGGTGTAATACATTTCATATGTCGCCTAAATAGATAGTTTCAGAAATTAGTCAGCTCTGCATTAAAAGGAAGCAAATTCCAAATTTTTACAACGCACCTTTTTGTTCCGGTTTCCGAAAAAATCAATTCGACTCGATATATGGTGCACACAGTATTCGGTGTCCATGGTTTTTCATTGTTTTTAGGCACAATTCCAAAATACTTATAGTATGTAAATTTCAAAGGATTTGAAAACACACGTTGCATCCTTTTACCGATAAATTGACCGCAGATGAAACAGAACATATCTGGATCATTTGTACACTCAAACTCTTGCGCCCTTTTATTCATATTATATTTTTCAGTAAATGACGGGTTATAAACTGCAATTATAAACTGAACAGTATCCGGCGAGCCTTGCAGATATTATGAATGAACAAGGCGCGTGTACTATTATTTATACTTAGATCAAGTAAAAATTCAAGCCTACCTAGACAAAAAGGTTCCCTAGTTCTACAAAGAATACACTACCCAGGTCCGGCTCAAGAGAATTTGGGCCCTAGGCGAGTTATTATTTGCTGCCCCTTTCTCCCGTATTTATAGAAAGAAATTGGAGATCAGAAAATTAGAGATCAGAAATATTAAATTCAAACTTAGTGTCAATAAAACAAAAGAATATTTATTTTGCATATTAAATATATTTTTTTCAACAAAAGAACGAAAATATAAAACACAAAAGTATTTTTAATTATCTTAGAGTTTACTAAAACTTTATTTTCCGCGCCTTCAACTCAAATAAAGCAATGCTAAACCGACAAGCCTTTCTTGAGTCATGGCCGAACGCAAGTACGTTTTGATTAATTTTAGTTTCGAAAAGCTACGCTCGCCACTCGCAACCGGCATTGGTATCGTCAACAAAATACTAAATTGGGCATGAGACCAGACAATTTGTGTTGTAAAATATAACTAAGGTGAAAATTTTTTTTTTTAATGAAACTAAATATAGGGTCCCTACAAAATTTCTGTTTTTTTTGCAAAAAGGATTTTTAGTACAAAAGTGTTTATCGAATTTGGTGCCCCCTGGAACTTGGTGCCCTAGGCGGTCGCGTAGTTCGCGTATATGGTACAGCCGGCCCTGACACTACCTGCCTTAAAAATATGCTCTTGCTTGAAATGTACTGGGTTTGAGAAAACGACACTAACAGTTTGTTGTATCTAATAACCCTTCGAAAATCTACCTGCTAACTAACTGATATACGAATAGTAACACAAATGGATATATTTACTTGGATGCTCATAACTTTTGTATTAGTCCATCGATTTTGTTGAATGAAAGATTATTTTTTGTGTAATAAAACAGAGCTTAGAGAGACAAAAAAATCTGCAAAAAATAAAAAGTTTTCGAGATCGATTTGAAAAAATCCCTAATGATTGTTGTATGCACAGTTAATAGCAAATATTATTACATTTTGAAAGCTTCAACCCGTTTTGGAATTGCTCAATTCGTTCTTGAGATTAAGTGGACCCAATTTTTTTTTTTGTTTGAAAAAACCGTTATTCGTAAATATCTCAAAAACGTTACCATAGAATTAAAAATAACCTTTATTTTCGGAATCAGGGGGAGATTTTAGATAGGAATTTCATAATGGCGTCTCTGGTGCAGAAAAAAATGTGAATATGTGATCCAGTGTAATCACTAGTGCCTTATATGCATATGTGTGGTCATGGGTGAGTAATATTCGCTGTTTGTGTTGTGTTTATATATGTTTGGCTGTTGTCTCTATCAACTGTTCCTTCACAGCCATGCTCACGAGATGAGAATGCATGTTTTCCTCCTTCTCGAGTCCGAGCATTTTACTTCTTAGGTACAAAGTAGTATTGTAGCTGTGCTGTACTTTTTTTCGATAATAACTTTCGAACGGGTGGAAAAACTTTACTTCCGTGTTTTGGCCCTTAATGTTCATATAATTACGCGTCCTTGCACACCTCGTTTTGTGACGTTTGTCAAATTTTCTATAGCTCCCATAAATGCACTTTACATTTCAAATTTGTCCAAAATAAAATTCCCTAACAACAAACTATTTGTGAAATTCTACTCCTTTTCGTAGGTAAGCGTCGATCCCGATGGCAGTAACTCCAGTAATTTTGACGTTTCGTTCAAAGTCAAATGTTCGTTCCAAAGTGATTTGACACTTTGGTCAGTGTTTGAAAAAAGGTAAATATATATATTGTAAACCTATAAAATGTCTTTAGCCTTTTGCGACAGTCATTGTCCCTGTCAGCTTATTGGACAGGTAGGTATACAATGGAGGAGTAGAAAGATTCCGCATTTGTAGGAATTCACAAGTTATGTCAAGTTATTTTGAGATATACAACTATTTTATTTGTCGACCATGATTGTTTTTGGAAGTTATTCAAATAAAAATTTTGATTTTCAAGCGTAAAAAAAACAAAAATATTTTATGAAGGTTATTTTAAATATATTTAAAATGTAGTTTTTTTTTCTTTCTTTCGAAATTTTTGTATGGCTGAAAAACTTAAAAAAACGCTTATTACCTCACATGGGACCTTATAACTTTTCAAAATAGCAGTTAATACAATTATTTGATCAAAATAATCATTTTCAATTTCTTTCATTTTGGGTGTGGGCTGTCCTAGGTTAGCCTAATTATTAATAAACCCTCATTTCGGGGGACAGATTCACATAACCTATCCTTGTCTACGTCGACACCTCCTATTACGAGTATTCTTCTCTTTATTCGCAGTTTACGTTATCAAAGGGATTTGTTCACTGGCTTCAACAACAAGAGCAGGATTACAAACATTTTCTGTTGGAATACGACCAGTCGAATCAGATTCCCATAAAGGATCATAAAATGTATAAAAGCAGGCTCTTATTATAATGACAAGGGCATTACATTCATTTCGGATAGAGTTCATAACAAATGTATCCGCGACAAATTGAGTAACTTTTCAGACTTCTTTTAGCTCTGAATGATTGATGGGTACATATGCATAAAAAATCTTACTGGCTCTGCAGCAAAGACAGGTTTTTGGCCCGCAATAGTGACACCGATACGTCTTCATCGCTATCCTGGGCTTCTTTATTGCTTTGGCCCTCATTTTCAACATTCTTATCAAGCTCCCGGCTTTGACACTTCTCTCCATCTTCAATATGACCTTCATCTTCGTCGGTATCCGCATCTGAGTCAGCTGGAAGATAAAATTTGGATTAATGCAATGCGTCAATTATTCTACCTCGTGTATGTATTTTAAACTTCAAAAATAGTACAAATAAAATGTATCAAACTTTGAAGCGCTTTTTCGCCTTTAACAAAAAATCTGTCCATAGCACAGTGAGCCCGAACTAAGTTTAAATGAGAGTGTTTTTTCATTGCAAGCTATAAATATATCTTACTATGTGCAAAAAACTCCAGGTTCGAATTCGAGCTCAAGTCCAGAACGATAGGGCCATTCTCTCGGTCTAGAAAGCGTAGTAAACATTTCCCATTTTCTAGACCGAATATGCAGCCCTCAGAGAACACACAACTTACACAAGAAATATCCTTTCGGTCTGATCCTGCATTTGGCGCCAAATGTTTGTTATACAGTTTATATTTTATGTATTCAAAAAGTTTACGAAAAAATAGTTGGGCTATCCTGGGCAAATGAACTAAAATTTGTTACTAATAAGCCCGCATCTCAGGGTGCCAGCTTCACATAACCTCTTCTTATCTACGCAGACACCTTGTATTATTCTTCTCTTGAAACGCAGTTTACATTAGCCGTGTTTTTGTTTTACACGCGTATACGTTTACGCTTAAACTTTATATGGACTGCTAAGCGTCAAACTTTAAATACACCTCTGAAATTGCTGCGCATAAAATTAGTACTACTAATTTTTAATACGGCGGCCACCGTGGTGTGATGGTAGCGTGCTCCGCCTACCACACCGTATACAATTTTTCTAAGCGGAGTCGCCTCTCGACATGGTTTGGGAAGCACTCCGGGTGTATTTCTGCCATGAAAATCTATCTGTGAAAACTCATCTGCCTTGCAGATGCCGTTCGGAATCGGCATAAAACATGTAGGGGACCGGCCAATTTGTAGGGAAAATCAAGAGGAGCACGACGCAAATTGGAAGAGAAGCTCCGCCAAAGATCTCCTCGGAGGTTATCGCGCCTTACATTTTTTATTTTTAATACGCAGTATACTCAGATCTAACTGAAATATGTGCCTATGTTTCACCTCAATATTAATTCTATGTTTCACCTCTAAAAATTGTGTGTATCCAGAATTCATCGCAACTGATTCAGCTATAGGTTATACACAGCCATACAACAGAGGGTTGTGTCTCCGCTATTGTCCATGTGCTGTAGCTAGTTGTTTAACCAATGCCGCTAGATGGGTCTCCTAAGCATTATCTAAGCGCGAATAAGCGTTTTTTTTACGCGCAAACGTAAACGTATACGCGTGTAAAAAAAACACGGCTATGATCATGGGATTTGCGATTTAGTGTGACTTTAGCCACTTGACTTTTGCGGGGACAATGGCAATTTAACTAAAAACAAGCTACCAGATTGAAAAATGTTGCGAATTTTTCTAATTTTGATGGATTTCATATTAACGAATACGAATAAATTACTTTCATAGTTATCTATATCTATATCTATCTATATCTATAAATCTTATAAAATAAAGTCGCTAAATGCCATGTATGCACATAACTTCAAACAGAATGCTCCGATTTTAAAACGGTTTGTTGCATTTGAAAGCTTAGCTACGTGAGATGGTACAGTTAATATCATTTGAAGATATATATTATAGGGGCGTGGCAAATTGCCAAAATGTAGTAAAAAATCATAAAATTTTTGTTTACACAGCTATAACTCATAAACGGATGGATGGATTTAAAAAATTCTTCTTTTCAGTAAAACTTTGAAATATTTACCCTCGATCTGCATCAAAAAACATACTTGATTCCTTTCTTATATCAGCCAAATTGTTTAAACAAAAGTAACATTTTTACCAAAAAATTCGTGTGTGTGATTGTTCGGTGTCAACTGTTCGCGCTAATTGCTTTTGAGTTAGGTATGATGCGATACATACGTACATATGTACATAGCATTCGCTGCGTTATTTAAATTCGGGTGTAGTTTTATAGGCACGTATGAATGTACATATGTATGTATTTTCATATCATATCAGCTTGACATAGGTATGTACATACATATTTATGTAACATAAATGGTTAATTGTTAATGCAACATAAATGGTTAAGAAAGCATACATCTATTGAAAAATAATCTTTCGTTAAAAATATTAAACATTTCCTTAAAATTCTTCAAAAAAGTTTTATTTTTTGGTATTTTTGTATGTATCACTATCACTACATATTAGAAAACAAAGTCGATTTTTCTGTCCCATGTCCCTTTGAATGCTCAAACCTTTAAAACTACGCAACGGATTTTCATGCGCTTTTTTTAATAGATAGAGTGATTGAAGTTTGTAGATTGTATAATAACATCCATTAAATAGTGGAGAAATAATGTTATTTTTGAAGTTTCTAATGTGATGTATATATGTACATATATAAGAGAATGTGGTGTTAGTTACACTATTTATAACTAAAGAACGGATGAACAGATTTGGCTGAAAATTGGTGGAGGGGTAGCTTAGAACCAGGAGACAGACATTTATCCTGTTCTGGATAGGGTCTTGAGATCACAATTTGTATTTAATTAATTATTTATTATTATTTAATTAATTATATAATGTATTTAATTAATTATTTAATTCTCTTTCCAAAAATCACGTTTGCATAAAGTGACAACACCGCATGGATAAATGGAAGGTAATTCAAAAATGTCCCTCATAAAACAAAAGTAGCGACTACCTCACAGTTTACATCGAGTAAATGCCTAAAAAATAACGAGTGACGGCTCTTATTATATTTATCCTCTTTGACAATGTTGGGTTTTTGTTTATTGTCAATTACTTTTTGACATTTCCAAGTGCTCTTAGTTTATTAACAATTGTTTTTGTTTTATCGCCCTATTTCCCTAGCTTGAAATTATATTTAAATATATTTATTTATATTTAAAATAAGTCGCATGATTTTTTGCAGGGAAAGAAGTTTAGACAGAAGACATTTATTAATACATCCAAACTACCATTTATACAACAACCTACATCAGATTTTGATACTGATGGAACATATCTGATGAGAACTTTCTTCTGGGTACTACTCTTCCAGCCAGATAATTATCTATATGATGGCCAGTGTTGTTGTAGGATGATATCTAAGCAATATAAGTGACATATTTCAAGAACAAAAACAATAACAGATGCTGTTAAGTAAAATAATCGATCTTTTCAAAACGGGCTCGTAAGTATAAATTTTGTTTGGCAAAATTTGTATACTCAGTTGAGCAGAGCTCACAGAGTATATTAACTTTGATTGGATAACGGTTGGTTGTACAGGTATAAAGGAATCGAGATAGATATAGACTTCCATATATCAAAATCATCAGTATCGAAAAAAAATTTGATTGCGCCATGTCCGTCCGTCCGTCTGTCCGATATCGAAAATTTCGAAAGACCGAAAAAGTGCGATAATTCATTACCAAAGACGGATAAAGCCATGAAACTTGGTAGGTGAGTTGAACTTATGACGCAGAATAGAAAATTAGTAAAATTTTGGACAATGGGCGTGGCACCGCCCACTTTTAAAAGAAGGTAATTTCAAAGTTTTGCAGGCTGTAATTTGGCAGTCGTTGAAGATATCATGGTGAAATTTGGCAGAAACGTTACTTCTATGACTATATGTTTGCTTAATAGAAATTAGCAAAATCGGAGAACGACCACGCCCACTTAAAAAAATTTTTTTTTAAAGTCAGATTGTAACAAAAAATTTAATATCTTTACAGTATATAAGTAAAGTATCTCAACATTCGACTCCAGTAATGATATGGTGCAGTAAAATACAAAAATAAAAAGAAAAAAAGAAATTTTCAAAATGGGCGTGGCTCCGCCCTTTTTCATTTAATTTGTCTAGGATACTTTTAGTACCATAAGTCGAGCAAAAATTTACCAATCCTTGTGAAAATTGGTAGGGGCTTAGCTTCTAGGACGATAACTGCTTTCTGTGAAAAAGGGCGAAATCGGTTGAAGCCACGCCCAGTTTTTATACACAGTTGACCGTCTGTCCTTCCGCTCGACCGTTAACACGTTAACTTGAGCGCAAATCCATATATCTTTTCTAAACTCAGTTCGCGTACTTATCTGAACTTATTGTATTGGTGTAAGAAATGGCCGAAATCCAAGCCCACTTTTTCGATATCGAAAGTAACGAAAAATGAAAAAAAATGCCATATTTCTATACCAAATACGAAAAAAGGGATGAAACATGGTAAATGGATTGGTTTATTGACGCAAAAGATAACTTTAGAAAAAACTTTGCAAAATGGGTGTGACACCTACCATATTAATTAGAAGAAAATGAAAAAGTACTGCAGGGCGAAATCAAAAGCCTTGGAATCTTGGCAGGAATACTGTTCGTGGTATTATATATATAAATAAATTAGCGGTACCTAGAGTCACCCCTGGTCCACCTTTATGGCGATATCTCGAAAAGCCGTCCACCTATAGAACTAAGGCCCACTCCCTTTTAAAATACTCTTTAACGCTTTTTATTTGATACCCATATCGTACAAACAAATTCTATTGTCACCCCTGGTCCACCTTTATGGCGATATCTCGAAAGGTGTCCACCTATAGAACTTAGCCCACGACCTTTTAAAATACTCATTAACACCCTTCATTTGATACCCATATCGTACAAACACATTCTAGAGTCCCCCCTGGTCCACCTTTATGGCGATATCCCGAAATGGCGTCCACCTATAGAACTATGGCCCACTCCCTTTTAAAATACTCTTTAATACCTTCCATTTGATACCCATGTCATACAAACACATTCCAGGGTTATCCTAGATTCATTTTCCTTCATGGTGATTTTCCCTTATTTTGTCTCCAAAGCTCTCAGCTGGGTATGTAATGTTCGGTTACACCCGAACTTAGCCTTCCTTACTTGTTTTTGATAAGTTTACGAAATTGCCTGACGATGAATTCGTGGCGGGTTTCGAAATAGTACTATCGCAATATGCCAGTAAATGCTTCTTTCTTTCTTTTCAGTTTCTCTTAGAAAAACATAATAATTGAATATTCAATTATTATAAGCCGGTGTTAAGCTCATGAATTCTTAATAAAAAGTATAAATTGCACACACCATGACACCATTAAACCAAAACAAGATCTCAGGATGTGATACACCATTTATATATCAAATGCCATCCAAATCTATACTAAAACAAGAGAGCCATACTGGATAAGGGTTTTTCCCCATACATTATGCTAAAGTTTTCCAAATTCTCCCTCTGACAACAGAATATGAACATAAGATGAGGTAGATCAAATAAGATGGGGAAAAATTCGCTTTTGCAAAAATCGAGACCGCTACACCGAAAACCTATAATTTTTCTTAGCGCAAAAAAATAAATATTTAATTGTAATACATAAACTGCTGAAGTGATTGACGTATACAGATTTTTAATATGACCAACACGAAAGTTACCAACAGGATCAACTTCGATTATTTTTTTCACAAACTCTTAACTTCGTTGATACACCATGCTTCTCCGACTTTACGTATATCAGAAGGGAAGAACCTTTAGAAACCCTAGGTCAACAAACTGAACCAAACCAAAGAGGTTTCCAATGTTGAGGAACTGGAGGAATCCTTCTTATAAGACAGGTAAAAGAAATGTTTTAGCTGGCAAAAGTCGCGTAAAGCGGAGACTGCAGGTACGAGTAGAGTGACCTGTTGAGGATCTATAAATTTCCAGGACGAGCTTAACTATATTGAAAAATCATACAAACAGACAAAATTGGTTAATTCGTTGTAGTTCTATAAATAGAACGAAAACAGCAACAAAAACCAAAGTTTCTTTGAAAACCGCCGTACCAAGCATAGCTTTAACACATAATTGCATACGAAGTATGCAATGTGTAAAAGATTAAAATATGCAAAAAAGAAGGCAATTGGGAAGAACTTTACAACAGGCATGACGTAGCTGAATGCGTTTACAACCATTTCAACTATCGTAGGAGTGCGAGTTCGACTCCCACTCCCGGGAGAAGAGATTTACAAGGTATAATCGAAACAGCTGTCGCCTTGTCCGTCCTGATGTCACGTTGTTTAAATTTTTCCCAAATTATTAAATAAATTATAAAATTAAAAAATTGCTTCAAATAAATGTTTTCATACATTTAGAAAAGCAATATGGGCAATCCCCGATTATTAAAATCATATATTGAAGTACACCCAGCCATAAGCAGACGGATCGGCTGCATGTTAAATTGCTGGAGGATTACTTCACAACGGGGGTTGTATGAGGCCTCTAAATCTGCGAACAGGGGCACGCCGCAAGGCGGGGTGGACGCTAGTCATCAACCAACTGCTCCGGCAGTTCGATGAGGGCTGCGTCAAACTTACGGCATACGCAGATGACGTTGCAGTTGTCACATATGGAAAAATCCTTCCAACAATTAGCTCTTTGATGCATGGGGGCCTCGCATCTAATGCCGGGCTGATCGCCAACGCGAAGAAGACAGCCATGTTTACTAAGAGGTTCACGGTCCCTAATTGGACCAGGCCTAAGCTAGAAGAAACAGGCGGAACCTATCTAGGAATCATTCTGGACAGTAGCCGTAACCAAAGGAGTAGAAAAACTGGAAAAAAATAGCTTAAACTGCAGCCGTGTCAACTTCTATATTGACAACCAAGCAGCAATTAAGGCAATAATCTTTCATAGGACAACATCTAAAAGTGTGTTAGAGAGCAAGCAGTCCCTGGAAAGAATCGGAACAGGGGGAAGCATACATCCATATTGGTTACCGGGGCATATGGGAATTGGTGGGAAGGAAAAGGCAGATGAGCTAGATAAAAATCCTTCGAAACTTGCCCCGTAGATGTCGCAATTAGATTGGGCGAGTTGAAGAGAAGGCGAGAGTTGCACATGATCGATCAAGCGGAAAAGGCGTGGGGCTATAGAGTGTCGGTTTTATTACCTTAGATAAAGAAAGTTACTACTATCATTAAAAATAAAAGACTGTGGACTCTAGCGTCACATGCTTTTAAATGAGACTTGGCCAATGATAGCCCATGTATGAATTGCGGGTTAGATCACGTTTTGTTCTCGTGTCCTGCGCTGGCTACGCTACGACTCCAGCTATAAGGATGATACAGCTGTCAGATCTATAAGCAGCAAGTGACATAGATCCTAGGAAGCTTTCAGTATTTGCCAAGAGATCCTGGTTCTTAACAGGGTTGGTCGTTAAACAAATATCTGGTAACGCGCTGGACTAATTCAGTCTATGTGAGGTCCCCACAGACCGCAGAAAACTTAATTTCATAAAAAACCATTAAATTATAGCTAATGGTTAGTCCTTCCCGCTCTTCACTTTACTCTTTTTCTCCATTTTCCTTACTGTTTTCTTATACCTCTCTTCTCTCCTTAACCCTCTTCTCTTCCATCCCTATTCTTCATCTCTCTCTCCCGATCTATTTAGATGTCTTCGTAATTGCCTTTCTCTTAACCCTGTACATCTTTACCTTTACAACACTATGGATGCATTCAGTCCATGTGCGGTCCTCACTGACCGGCCTGTTCAACCTAACCTATCCTTTATTTTTGCTAAATGTCCACTTCTCGTCCAAAAAAAGAGTTGCCTATGTACAAAAATCAAAGTTAATTGCAACATAAATACGATTTTCCGAATGGATTGTTTCTTGTTTCCTGAAAAAAAAATTTAATTAATTATTTTTAAGAAGTATAAATCGTCCATTCCTATTCTTCTCATGTCTCCCACTTCCTTTTTTCTTCTCTCTTTCTCCAACTTCCTCTCTTTTTTCGTTTCCCTAACTTGATCTCTCAGTTTTGGAAAATCCTTCGAGGGTCCTCGACAGTCAAATCGACTTTCCATCCTATCGAAATCAATAGTTTTGCACCTCTCTCAAAAGTAGTTTGCTACTTATGAGCAGCAAAGCTATTACAAATCTATACAAACACATGTGTTCGAAATTCACCCATTAAGAGCCGCAATTTAAATTCACACATAAAAATTTGCCATTATAGGTGTATTATTAAATGAAAACAAAAAGTGGGCGTGGTTATCATACAATTTTCTTCATTTCAATACCAATGGGATACAAGTGCCAGGTGTACAGGTATGCACATATTTGCATCACTTACCGTGATTTCCTTTTTTTCCATTTGCTTTACTCTTCGATTTTCTGGGGTATAAATGGATTTTACTCTGTCCACAGCCCATACTCTGTATCGCAGCCTTCTTGTTATTTCTGGCGGTACTTCTCTTCTGCTGTTCCTGACCTAAAACAAAAAGATAAGTGAAACGTTAGTTAGGGAATCTTTACCGAATACAAAGTATGGCTACGATACTCATTACAAGAAGGGATATATGGGGTACCAGATAGTATCAAAATAAACAATACATGCCAAAATCCTACTAAATGCAAACTTAGAAGTTGGGAGCACAAGCAGCCTATTTGTGATTTCAGAAACCCAGGCAGGCCAGTATTTTTCAAAAACTTACCATTGACCTAGATTTTCCATGATGCTTTCAGACCAGGAAGTTTGAATTCGTAAAAATATTTTCATCGTGGAAGAAAGTTTTTTTGGTAGACCTAAAAATGAAAAAGGTCTAGTGATTTACTAAGGAGGACATATTACTTCCACCAACTCGGTACGATACCAAGGTTATAAAAGTATCGAGTAGAAACTCCAGGTATCGTGCGATATAAGTGATATGTTATTATATCGTATTGAAATTAGTGTCCGTAGTTTTGTTATTCGAACATTAAGAGGACGTGCTCAGATGTATACAAAATTTAAGGTAAAATTTTACTTTCATAACTCTAAACAAGTTCGTTTAAAGGAATAAATAGCCATTCTACTTGCTAAAAAATATTTCAAATTAAAGATCCTATGGGCTAGACTTCATCAAATACAAGGACTAAAGATTAAATGAAGCTATAAAACATTAATACGAGGATTTCATCCCTCAACATATTTGCTACCACGTCACAGATACAGCTATTTAATTTGAACACAATATAGAAAATGAATGGTGGTAATTTCTGGCTACTTAACTCATAAAAATCTTGGGAATACTCTACTGAGTTCAAGTTGTTTGCGTTTTGCAACTGTTTTTAGCTCAAAAATGCCTCTCATCATTTTCGAAGAATCATCATATCTTTGCTCCGCCATATCGTTAGAATTTATATATGTCAAACTAAAGTCAAAGTTACGATTTTGTTGGATTCTTCCAACTAATCCACATTGGGAGCCTCCTAAGGCAGTCCAAGTTTTATATCTAAACTTTTCAGAAATTTGTCTGGTAAGCTTCTTTAGAGTTTCTAAAAGTTTTGCTCTTACTAACATACTTTAGGGAGATGCTGTCGCATATTCGCAGTGTGAGAAGGATGGCCTATCCTGATACTCTTGTAATATCTTGTTATTGTGCTCCGAGCTCAATGTGAAATCAAGTACACTAACCCTGTTAGATATTGGGACAATTCCTTGAAGTACATAAAGAAGCAAGGACTCGCCTCTATCGTATGTATCGAATGATGAGCTCTACTTTACGCTCTTCTTTATCTAACATTTTGAACTCTATCCAATAGGTGTGACCACTAAAATAAATCGATAGCATTTAACAAAAGTCGAAGGAAACAAGCAGTTTCAATAGGGTTGGACCAAATAGACATGAGCTTGAGAGGTGTTGTTTTCACATTGCTATTGAAAAGATGGTTGGTGTTATATGGAGGCATATAACATGCAAAACATACATTGCGTATGTCGGGGTGATACTGCATAAGTGAGGCCTAGTTTTTCAGTGCGAGTTTTAGCCCAGTTAAAGTTCAATATAGATTGACCTTACCACTTTGTTCGATAACTTACAATTTTGCTGCTCATCTCAGTTTAAGCAAACAAAGTTGCAGGGTTAAACTCTAGTCAACTTTAACTGGAGTTTAAACTCGCACTGTAAAACTGGACCTAAGAGCTTTACTTATTACAATATCTGAAGAGTTAGACAAGAAGAGCATATATCTTACATTAACCACCGGTTTAAGATTTTGTTAAACTTTTTTTGCCTAAATTCAAAACCTCTCAATTTACTACTCTGTTTTGTACTTTTATTGAATTTAAGTTTTAAATTTAATTGAACAAAGGTATTGTTTAAAATTGTTTTAAAAGCAGCCCCTAAAAATTATAAAAATCTAAAAATAGAACTTTGGAAAATATTAAAGAAAGATTAAAAACTTGTATACGTTACTACCTTATAAACAAAACCCAAGAGCTTTGTGGATTGATGCAAGTGCCATATGTTTGAAATAAAATAATTAAAAAAACATTTTTAAGTTAAACGGTTTTATTGAAAACAATACTTACATGAAATAATAATAATACGAAAAGCTAGAAAATAATTAGGTAGGTCCTAGGTACTAGTCATCACACTCCTTATCAATAAAAGAAAATTTGGGCGTGGATTCTCCCTTTTTCATTTAATTTGCCTAGAATAATTTTGATGCCATAAGTCGAACAAAAATTTACCAATCCTTGTGTGGGTATAGATTCTATGACGATAACTGCTTTATTTGAAAATGGGCGAAATCGGTTGAAGCCACACTCAGTTTTTATACACAGTCGACCGTCTGTCCTTCCGTTCGGCCCTTAACACGATAACTTGAGCAAAAATGGATATATCATTACTAAACTTAGTTTACTTACTTATCTGAACTCACTTTATCTTGGTAAAAAAGATGGCCGAAATCCGACTATGACCACGCCCACTTTATCGATATCGAAAATAACGAAAAATGAAAAAAATGCCATAATTCTACACCAAATATAAAAAAAGGGATTGGTTTGTTGACGCAAATTAAAACTTTAGAAAAAACTTTGTAAAATGGGTGTGACACCTACCATATTAAGTAGAAGAAAATGAAAAAGTCGTGCGGGGCGAAATCAAAAGCCCTTTGAATCTTGGCAGGAGTACTGTTCGTGGTATTACAGATGATGTTCTGGGTTACTCTGGTCCACATTTTGGTCGATATCTCGGAAACGCCTTCACATATACAACTACGGGCCACTCCCTTTCAAAACCCTCATTAATACTGTTACGAATATTAGCAACACTAAGGGTACTGCCATCTCTAAGCCGATGCTAAGCAGTGACGTAATGCACATCAATAATTCAATCATTATGTTTACACATATGTACGTACACGCAGCGGAGAAGAGATGCGCAGACACAAGTAGATATATTATCTGAGCTACTCCTAAAGGTATGCAATTATAATTGTGGAAGTGTCGCTCACTAATACAAGCGCATGGGGTATGAGAGAAGCTATAAAAGTTATACATCTGTAGTTTTAATTATATGGCGGTAACTAAGTAAATTCTGGAAGCGCCTAGAAGATGCCACGAGGAAATCACAGAGTATAAAAGCACCAGCGGTAGAGGCGCTACGAGCAGTTTCGATTAAGACGCTATCTAGCGAGCAATAGCAGTATTATTTTGAAAAACAGTTTCATTTGAGCTATCAATCAGTTTGGTTATTAAGCAAGCTATTCGTTGCAAATTTAGCGATACGAACGTTGGCAAAAGATTGCAAATAAGGGGAATTGCAGTAAATTCGTTATAATTGGTGTCAGAAGAGGAATTGTTGAATAAATTCCAGAGGACAACAAGGACATGGCAAAGTTCAGTGAATTGAAGATCCAGCAACTAAAGGAGTTGGAGAGCCGTGGATTGAATACAAGCGGCGTTAAACTCGAACTTCAGGCACGGCTACGAGAGGCAATGGAAGCAGAAGGAATTGATGTGGACGAGTATGTCTTTTATCCTGATGGGGACGAGACAACAACAAAAATTGAAGAGAAAAACGAAACATCGCAGACAGTTACGAGCACAGACTTGAACATGATATTGGCTGCAATAACTGCTCAAACATCGACAGTGTCATCTCAACTGGAATCGCAGGAGACACGTATAACATCGAAGATTGAAGCACAAGAAACGCGTATGTCAGAAATGTCGACACAGATTACATCCAAGATGGAAGCACAGGAGGCACGTATTTCAGAAATGTCGACACAGATTACATCAAAGATGGAAACACAACTGAAAGAGCAAGAGGCGCGTATATTATCAAAACTCGAAGCGCGTATGGACGAGAAAATAACGCAGTTTGAAGAAAAATTCGAGGCAGAAGTGGATGCTTTGAGAGGTCGTATACAGGAATTGCAACTTAATCGGCCGGCTGCTTCAGCGAGTAATACGAAGGTAAAAACTCCATCTTTTGACGGTTCTGTTCCTTTCCAGGTCTTCAAGCTACAGTTTAAGAAGACCACAGCAGTGAATAACTGGAATGCGGAAGATAAAGTTGCTGCACTGTTCGTGGCATTGAAGGGGCCAGCAGCCGAAATCCTACGGACGATTCCCGAAGGAGAGCGGAACAATTATGAAGCATTGATGGCTGCTGTAGAACGACGTTATGGAAGCGGGCATAGAAAACAGATATTCCAAATTGAGTTGCAAAACCGCTACCATAAAGCAAATGAGACATTGCAGGAGTTTGCTTCAGATATTGAAAGATTGGCTCATCTTGCAAATGCGGACGCACCCGTGGAATACACTGAAAGGGTAAAAATCCAGAGCTTCATAAATGGCATACGAGATGTGGAAACGAAGCGGGCTACATATGCGAATCCAAAACTAACATTCGCAGAAACGGTATCCCATGCACTGACTCAAGAAACAGCGTCGCTTTTGAGTAAGGCCGCATACAAAGCTCATCGCGTGGAAGTGGAAAGGCCAGACTGGGTAGACACAATTTTGGAAGCATTGAAGGGTACGCAGCAGAAGAATAATGATGCAGTCAAATGCTTTAAGCGTGGAAAGCCAGGGCACATTGCGCGTTATTGCAACACCAACCCTAACAGTTCCAACAATGTGGGTGGTCGTAAACGCAGAGCTGAAGGAGATGAGCAGATATCCAAGGCCAATCAATCATTAAACTAAAGCGAGTCAGCCGCAAGGGGCGACAGCTGGCTCCCTCAATTGAATGCCCCATCATCTCTATCTCACAAATTGGAAGAAGGTTAAGCAATCTTACTGTTGGAGGACATGTGGATGGAAAGGAACGTTTACTGACTGTAGATACGGGTGCATCCCATTCCATTATTCGAGCGGATTTAGTCAACAAGAAAATAAGACCATTACATGGAGCAAGATTGCGTACAGCCACTGGAGAAGACAGCACGGTTCTAGGAGAAGTATCATGTGAAGTCGCAATTGGGAACGTCACGGTAGTACACAATTTTATAGTGGCAGAGATTGTTGGTGAAATCATAATTTGAGTGGACTTCTTAATCGACCAAGGCATCAAGATCGACATGCAAAGCAAGACGATACGATATAAGAACATGGATGTGCCACTTAATTTCGGCTACGAGAGAGGCTACAGCAGTAAACGAGTAATGGTGGAAGAGAGTCAGCAAATACCACCAAAATCCGAAGCAGTCATCTGGGCAAAGGTTGATGGAGATTGTGGGACAAATAAATTGTGGGTTGTCGAAGCAGCAAACAAATCAGCACCGAACATACTTGTAGGAAAAACCCTGGCTATGACAAAACAAGATGGACGTATTCCGGTAAGAGTACTCAATGAGTTCAAGTCACCACTCAAATTGACCAAAGGAGCTATTTTGGGAAGATGTCAAGAGGTTGAAGTAATTATTAACTGTGAACAGCTCCAGGAACACGTTTCATCTAGTAATACTGATCTTTCAAATGACATCACGGCATGGACGGAGGGGCTAGAGGAAGATTATCAGAGTAAGGCAAAGCAACTGCTCTTAAAGTACGCAAACATATTTGACCAGGATGGTTCCAAACCAGGCCGCACCAATGTTGTGAAACATCAAATTGACACTGGAAACGCGAGGCCGATACGTCCAGCTCCACGTAGTGTTCCACTGGCGAAGCGGGAAGTTGTGAGTCAAATTATACAAGAAATGAGCGACAACGGCGTCATCGAACCATCAGCTAGTCCCTGGAGCTCACCGGTAGTACTTGTAAAGAAGAAATATGGAAAAATGAGGTTTTGCGTGGACTACCGGAAGTTGAATGACGTTACGAAAAAGGATAGCTACCCATTGCCAAGAATTGACGACACTCTGGACTCGCTATCTGATACGAAATGGCTTTCCACGCTGGACTTGAAAAGCGGCTACTGGCAAGTGGAGGTGAAGGAGGAAGATAAAGAGAAAACAGCCTTCAGTGTCGGTGATGGTCTTTGGCAATTTACAGTGATGCCTTTTGGACTTTGTAATGCAATGAAAAGATAGAGGCAGTAAAGGATTGGCCAAGACCACAGAATCTGCATGAATTGAGAAGTTTCCTTGGGCTGTGCACATATTACCGCCGATTTGTACCAAATTTTGCCAGCGAAGCTCATAGCCTCCACGAGCTAACAAGAAAAAATAAAGCTTTTGAATGGAAGAAGGAGCAAGAAGTAGCTTTCCAAACATTGAAAGAGCGTTTGTGCACTGCCCCAATGTTGGCATATTCGATTCCAGGCGCAACGTTTATTCTAGATACAGATGCGAGCGGATATGCTATAGGAGGCGTTTTATCACAACTGGTCGATGGACAGGAGAAGGTAGATGCATATTACAGCCGTTCAATTGGAAAACCAGAGAGGAACTATTGCGTTACACGGAGAGAGCTGTTGGCATTGGTAGAGTGAATTAAACATTTCCACAAATACCTCTACGGCCAACGATTCCGCGTCAGGACACATCACGCAGCGTTGAAATGGCTTCTGCAGTTCCGCAATCCGGAAGGACAATTGGCACGGTGGATCGAGCGACTAACAAGCTATGAATTTTCTATTGAGCATCGAAAAGGTAGTACCCATGGAAATGCTGATGCAATGTCACGAATACCATGTAGTTTGGAATGCAAGCACTGTTCAAAGGCCGAGGCTAAAGAAGACATTATAGATGTCCGGCTAATGACTATAACATTTACAGATGAATGGGACAAGGAACAGCTAAGAAAGTGTCAGCTAGAAGATACAGATCTGTTACATGTTATGCAAGGGCTCGAACGAAACGAAAGACCAAACAGAGAAGAGATGTCAGCAGAGAGTCCCATTGCGAAGTCATATTGGGCACAGTGGAACAGTTTAGAATTGATATCCGGTTGCCTTCATCGAGTATGGGAGAGTGAGGATGGTAAATGCAAGAAGAAACTGATAGTTGTTCCCAGAAAGAGGATTCCTGACGTGCTCAGCGAGCTGCATAATGGTCCAAGTGGAGGTCATCTTGGAATCACGAAGACGCTCGAGAAAATTAAGCAGAGATTCTATTGGGTTGGTTGCCGTCAGTCGGTCACCGAGTGGATTGCCAACTGCGAGGTTTGCAACAGAGCGAAAGGGCCCAAAACACGAAGTCATGGCCAGATGAAGCAGTATATTTCAGGTGCACCATTTGAAAGGATCGCCATGGATGTCGCAGGTCCATTTCCTACTAGCAACCACGGAAACAAATACGTACTGGTGGTTATGGATTATTTCAGTAAATGACCAGAGGTATACCCAATCCCAAACCAAGAAGCAGAAACAGTAGCAGAAGTGGTTACAAACGAATGGGTTGCAAGGTATGGTGTACCAATGGAGATACATTCTGACCAAGGCAGGAATTTTGAATCAGCTGTGTTCCAAGAAATGTGCAAGAAGTTGGGCATTCGAAAAACACGGACAACTGCATTGCATCCTCAGTCCGATGGTATGGTGGAACGTTTCAATTGAACATTGGAGGAGCATTTAAGGAAAGTAGTAGACAAGTACCATAAGGACTGGGATACACACATATCATTATTCTTGATGGCCTACCGATCGTCAGTACATGAGACAACGGGCCAAACTCCCGCAAAGGTAATTTTTGACAATAACCTTCGACTGCCAGCTGATTTGAAGTATGGGATAGATGCCGATGCGGAGAGGAATGTCAAGAAATCCACTGGTGTCTTGGAAGAAGAGCTGAGAGAGATACACGATCTGGTAAGGCAACGAGCAAAGATTATGAGCGACAAGATGAAAGCCAGATACGATAAAGCAATTAATTCGGAAGGTTTTCAGGAAGGAAATTTGGTGCTGTTATACAACCCACAACGTAAAAAAGGTTTGTCCCCGAAATTGCAGTATAATTTGAAAGGCCCATACAAAGTTGTAAAACGGATCAACGATGTAGTGTACCGCATACAAACCATCGGTAAACCACGAACCAAAATGAAAGTGGTCCAGTTGGAAAGGCTGGCAACGTTTAGATCGAGAGATTTGTCTGATCGGGACGATCATACTTAGGTGGAGGGCAGTGTTACGAATATTAGCAACACTAGGGGTACTGCCATCTGTAAGCCGATGCTAAGCAGTGACGTAATGCACATCAATAATTCAATCATTATGTCTACACATATGTACGTACACGCAGCGGAGAAGAGATGCACAAACACAAGTAAAGATCTTATCTGAGCTACTCCTAAAGGTATGCAATTATAATTGTGGAAGTGTCGCTCAAACATACAAGCGCATGGGGTACGAGAGAAGCTATAAAAGTTATACATCTGTAGTTATAATTATATGGCGGTAACTAAGTAAATTCTGGAAGCGCCTAGAAGATGCCACGTGGAAATCACAGCCTATAAAAGCATCAGCGGTAGAGGCGCTACGAGCAGTTTCGCTTAAGATGCTATCTAGCGAGCAATAGCAATATTATTTTGAAAATCAGTTTCATTTGAGCTATCAATCAGTTTGGTTATTAAGCAAGCTATTCGTTGCAAATTTAGCGATACGAACGTTGGCAAAAGATTGCAAATAAGGGGAATTGCAGTAAATTCGTTACAATACCTTTAATTTGATACCCATATCGTACAAACACATTACAGAGTCAACCCTGGTCCACCGTTATGGCGATATCTCGAAAAGGCGTCCCCTCATAGAACTAAGGCCAACTCCCTTTTAAATAATTAACATCTTTTATTTGATACCCATATCGTACAAACGCATTCTAGAGTCACCCCTGGTCCACCTTTATGGCGATATCTCGAAAAGGCGTCCACCTATAGAACTAAGACCCACTCCTTTTTAAAATACTCATTAACACCTTTCATTTGATACCCATATCGTACAAACACATTCTAGAGTCACCCCTGGTCCATCTTTATGGCGATATCCCGAAATGGCGTCCACCTATAGCACTATGGCCCACTCCCTTTTCAAATACTCTTTAATACTTTCCATTTGGTACCCATGTCATACAAACACATTCCAGGGTTATTTATTTATTTATAAATGAGTATGTAATGTTCGGTTACACTCGAACTTAGCCTTCCTTACCTATTATATTTAAAAAAATACATAGTAAAATTTTAAATATTTAAAATATTTCGCTTCCACTTTCTTTATGAATCAATTTCTAATTTTCTTTATTAATCAATTTTGATTTCAAATTTTTTTCAGTGTCATATTTTTCAATAAATTCAATTTGTCAATTTGTTAGTGTAAATTCGTTCTTTATACCCAATTGCGTGATCTCAATATGAAAGTGCTTTTTCTTTACACTTTCATAAGAATCTCAGGCACTTTGAAATGAATCCTAATTATATGTGAAGGCATATGAAAGTGCTATAAAAATATTTTTTTTATATTTGAAGTGTAGATTTATATATGTGCCTATGATTCAAGGTAAAAAAAAGGGTTGAGCAGCTCTGCTGAAAATCTAAAAATGAAAAACGCCATTTGTGAAAAGTTCTGCAGGTCATAGATTTTTTCGTTATACATATAAGGTGAACTCTTTTGTTGCGCATATTTGACAGCTCAGTAGGTAGACCAAGTTACTGCAATCCGGGTAACGTCGGTTCGAAATCAGGCCATAACCTACTAGATTTTCTTTTTTTATAACAGTAAGTGTAGACTTCTCTAACTTAAATTTGAAACCCAGTTCTGTGCATTTTAAATTTTAAACCAAATTTGGTTGTGACACATACATATGTATGTGGTACAAAAAAGTTTCAGATGTAGGCTCAAACTAGGTGGAATGGTAGACCCCTAAAAGTCCTGCAGTAACGTGCTGTGATTGATTGGGTCAAAAGCTTTTGACAAGTCAAACGCTACGAGCACTGCTCAATGTTGGGCTCGATATACGAAAGTGCAATTTATTTTATTATTAAATTTTCTAAAACCCCGCTGGCGCTGGGCTTGGCGTTTGAGGTGAAATAAGAGGGCGGCAGTAGAGATATCGGTCGATATGTGCCTCCTTCGTTAACTAATTTCCTAGGCTTTAGTAGGTAAGCTTTGAACGCCGTTGAAGATATTACGCTGAAAGAAAAAGACTGGTAAACCAACCGAAATACGGGTCTATTCAACCGAAATTTCTGTAAATTTGTATCCATCGCAACAAGATGTTGAATCAACTGCGCACAAATCGTTGATCCGTAATTGACCGTTTTAGTAGTCAAATTAACAAAAAAGTTGTTGCGACAGCTTTGTACGAAAGTACCTATGTTGCCATATACATACATATGTAAATATGTGAATACACAAATACGCATGCTTGCTACCAGGGATGCACCTTAACGTTAAGCTAATCGTTTATCAAAAAATTTCCACCGTTTCCGTTGAAACACTTCGAAATATTATCGATAAAGAAATTATCAAGATAAATTGTATCTCGTTTTTAACCGAAACGAAAAGCTTTCGTTAACGTTAAAAACGTTAAAAAAACGTGATACTTTATGTTTGAATTGTGCTGGCAATGCTATAGCCATGGTGAAGCCGTAAGGTGGTAAGAACGAGCGCACATACACACACAAACTCCATGTAATTTGTTTGTGTAATTCGTTGGTGGCAATGTCAAAAATACTCCGAGAAATGTTCGTACTGTCAAACTTCATGAGAAAAGTTGCAATCAGCTTGGCTAACGCTTTCACCTTTAATGACTCCGCCATCAATCAGCTCTGCCAGCATAGTTTGAAATTAAAAATCAACATAAACGATTTGATTTCGTTTTGATATGGCAGAAAACGAAACGAAATCACTTCGTTAATTTGACGTTCTTAACGTTAATAAACGAAACGAAATGACTTTGTTTCGTTTATTAACGTTAATTATCGTAACGAAATGATATCGGTTCGTTGGTTAAGCATGCCTGCTTGCTACATATACATACATATGTACGCACTTACTAACCAACTTCAATTGGGCGCACATCAAATATGCTGGCACACATTAAACATTATACACTTTATTATTAATTTATTTTATTAAACGCATTTTCACCAAATTTTATATTTTATAATTTATTTAATTTATAGTTTTGAACTTCGCTTTGCAAATAGAAATGAAAATAGTAGTCACAAAACTGATTCTCAATTCTTTCAGTTGCAGCTCAGTTCATTCTCAATTTCTTCTTTCGCATGTAGTTGCCACACTTGATTGTTTCGAACAAAACTTGTAGTATAAATGTTTGATATAACATTTTAAATAGAAAAACGTGTAAGTTATAGAAAAGTGAAGAATCAAATCGCAGGAAGGTAATTCACCACTGGAGTAACTTTACGTATAATTCGGCAAGTTTAATTTTCGTAACACTATAAGTTGAAACGATTCCAAAACAACTCAAACTTTTATATTGCCTGAAACATCAACATTAAAAAAGGATGTTTTTTATTATCTTATTAAATTCGTTGGCATGAGTGAAAATTCGTAAAAACTTGAACAAAATGTTACTAACTTTGGAAAAATCCTGTTCGTTCAAACAAAACTTTTGTATCAAGAGGACGCATGTTTGCATTTTGCTTGGAAAATTGTACCCGATAAATATGTGTCCCGGTATCTCATAATTTTTGCACAGTAAATGCAAAAAAGGGCTTTTCGTTTTGTATTGATAACTGAAAAACTAGATTTTTTTTATTGGTTTCCCATTTTGTGTTTTTTCGATTTGGTGGTTTTCTTAGTTTGGGTTTTTTTTTTTTAACAAGTGGCACCATCGTCATAAGTACAAATTAGAGAGCGCAGTGAGCGTAAAATTCTCTTTGAAATTTGCTATGTATTGACTGTTGATGGCTGTTCAAATGACCAGTGAGATCAGTTGTGTTCATAGAAAAATCAGTTAGATTGATTAGGAATCTGTCAATTTTACAGAATTTGTTAAATTAAGAGCGACAATTTCTCTTCTGTTGAAATGACTAAACTAATTTGTTCGCTTGACAAAGAACTCGGTCGAATTAACCATAATTCGATCAATTTCACCGAATCTCCGTTAAGTCAAGAACAACAGAACCGATTTGTTGATTTTACTAGCACCATTTCTTTCAGTGTACATATATTAAAATTTGGCATGGACGTTGTTGTGTTGTTGCTATTTTATAAATACTTTGTAAAAATCAACAAATTTGGTAGGCGACCAGGCAGCTTTAAAATAATCGATTTTGAAATTTCGAAAAATGGAAGAATTACGATAATACATTACCAAAGATCGATAAGGTCGTCATACTTGATATGTGGGTTGACTTTATAAAAAATGACATAAATTTGGTAAAACTTTGGAAAAGGTGACTTTAAATTTTAGAAAATTAAAATTAAAAATTAGAAAAACAAAATTTAAAAATTTTGCAAGCCGTAAATCAAAAGCTTCTGAAGATAATGCTTTGACATTTTTTAAAGTCTAATGGTAAAAACCAAAAAATTGGTAGCAAAGCTCGACAATTAAAAAAAAAATGTGGAAATGAGCATGGCTCGCCCTTTTCTTAGGTAAACTCACAATAGTACTATTAATAGCTTAAATGGAGTTAAAATGGACCAATTCTAACCAAATAATGATTTTTTAAGAAAAAAACTGTTTCTTAAAAAAAATGGACGTCCGTTAACACGTTAAACTAATCTAGTACACAGGCTAGATTAAAAATATATTTGTATTGAAAACTAGCAAGTATACGGCTTACGGTGTTACGCCGCCGAAAACTAAATCTATTGAATTTTTGCTTTTTTTGCTTTCTAGGCATCATAGCACAGGTTTACAAGTATGATATGTATGAGAAGGAAACAATTCCTTTCTCTTTCTAACACACTGCAGTTTGACACTTCGGTCAGTGTCACACAAGCTTGGAACCCAGTGGAACCTGCGTGGAACATGCGTTTGACACTGAACGTAGTGTCAAAATTGCCGGGGTTGCTGTCGTGGAAAGCGACGCAGGGAAACAAAAACGGAGCGGAATATCAGATATGGGTTGCTGTGATGGTACATTTTTTTGAACGAATTTAGTATGAAAATGTAGTGCACCTATATGGGTCCTACAGAAAATTATACTGTAAGATCATAAATGCAACCATGTCAACTAATTAATAGAATAAGCAAAAATACATCACTGTAAAGGAAATAAATGGAATAAAGAGAAGATGGTGGACTTCCGGTTCATTATTGGATTGAAGACTGAAAAATAAAGTACTAAGTTAATTAATCCGGACGTTTCTGCTGTTTTATTAACCATCCAAGATAGAAGTTACAATACAAAAGTCTTAAGTTGGGGTAGTTACAATGCCCGGCATAGACATCGTTTTTGAAAGCCAAAATCATATATACATGCAAATTTGCTGCGCAGTTAGATTTCGCAGCGATTGCATGACATAAATGAATGGATTTGCAACTCTTTAGGCTCCATTACTGATACTTAGCATAGACTTGACTTGGCTTACGAACTGTCACTTACAGTTCTGTTAAATTAACATTGCATGTTACTGATTACTCAAAACATAACTTGACTTAGAAGTCTGTTGAATTTTGATTTTCTATGTAAGTTCTAAGTGACGTTTACATTTTGAGATGCCATTTGTTTGTTTCCATTTCATTTTGACATTTTGTCATACAAATTGACATTTATTTAAAAGTAAATTTCAACGCTGATTATGATGCCAGGTTGTATGCGCCAAGTGGAGTATAATCGTGGCTAAGTTGCCAAGTTTACGCCAAGTCAAGTCAAGTCTATGCTAAGTATCAGTAATGGGAGCTTTTGTTTCGAGAGAGCGCTGTCAAAATGCACATTTTTTATAACATTTATCAATGATGCCACTCCAAACAAAAATGTATAGACCTGAATGTGGGGTTTTTGACATACATTTCGGCGATTATAGTTTCAATCATTTAAAAAAATGATAGTCGTAAAATATTTATTTCTTTAAACTTATTTTACAATAATACGACTAGTTAGAGTTAAATATAAACAAACTAAATAAAATTTACATTTTGATTAAATTAATTAGTCAAATATTGTAACGCATTTAACTCGCAGTGAAAACCATATATTCTTTTGAAATTTCAGTAAATCGGACCTATGATATATAATAGTTAACATCATTTAATGGATACGGCTTATCCTACATATCTGACGTTCCAGGTTCTGTGATCAAAATGGACTGGTTGCATCGGGACTTCATATTTACAAAACATGTTTTTAGTGATAACTTTTGTATGGGAAATAATATTTACCCTCCGTCTTCGAACCAATAATATTTACACTAAAACAACTATTTTTATCCTTTTTCCCATAATTTTTGAACGCTATTCTACGGTTGTAGGTCAAACTAAAGTTTACCGAAATTTTTGGCCCGTTTTTCGTTTTAGCTGGCACATTTTTTGTTCTGGCACCCACTTCAGCTGGCGCAAGGGATTTATCTGTGATTGTTGCCAGCACAAATTTGAGATAAATCACTCGTGAGAGCGCAAAAAATGAGAGAGTTTCGTATCAAGTCATCTTTGTTACATGACCTGTTCAAACAAAATTTGCTGCATTAAATCAGTTTGGGTAACAAAAACACAAACAATCACGAACAAGCACAAAACAAAATGCCAAATAAATAAATATTTTTCCACCATTTACTAATTTAAATTCAAAACTTTATATTCAAATCATTTTTTTCGGATTATAAAATTGATTTTGGATAAACAAGTTCAATACTTAGCGCGTTTGAAAATATTTAATATTCTTTATAGAAGTCTTTGACACAAGTCGCTGCATAGAGCTGCCAGGTAAAGATAACTGCACGTGTGTCTACAAAGCAATCAAGCAGCAGCAAATCTAGCAGCGCTGCAGGCAAATTGCTGCACATGTAATTTTGGCATAAATATTTTAACTTTTGCAAGGCAAACAATCATATTGTAACGAATTCTGGGGATTTCTGATATCTATGCACCTTCTGCTAACGTTCGAATCGCTTAACTGTTGAATAAATCACTCCAATATTCAGTATTGCAAACTGGTGTTTATTTAGATTACTTTGCGAGTAATACTTCACAACCAATAGCGTATTTAAATCAAAACTGATTAGTCATTCCTCAGCTTGCACTGCTTTTATACTCTCTGTTGCCTCGTCCGCATATTTCTACTAAGCTCTAGACGTTTCGCCTTCTAGAACAGTTGTATCTCCTGCTTGGTAATTGAGCTATATGCGTGCGTATGTGTGAGTAATAACTTCGGCTGATGACTACATGTGTGTGTGTGTGTGATATCTCTTCGTTGCCTTGTATGTTTGTGTGTAAATGATTATTAATGTATTCATGTACATAAGAGTGGCTGCTTCATGTTTTTGTTGTTGCCTACTAATGTCAACATTCGCCACAATATTACAAGAGAAGTTATAAAAGTTTGCAAGTTTTGATAAACACTTCAAAAACTGTTTGGCTGGTTTTTCCAAAACAGCTGTAGGTGACTTTTTCGGTTTTGCCGGGGGCCACAGATTTAATTAACTTTTCCTTCCAGGTTGCGGACCAGGGGTCGACCTAGTCTAAAAACCATTATTTGAGGTCCGATTTGCGAGCGCTTCCTACATATGCTGTTACTGAAGAGGCCTAACTTACAAACATGTGACGTCAGAAGCGTCCAGTTAGTATGGCCATCGTGAGCCTTAAGCCTTTTCTCTTAAGAGATATGAGAAACTTTGAGAAATATAAAACAGCTATAGTAGATAAGCTCAGACGGACGCATGGAGAACCTAAAAGAAATAATGAAAATGAAAATAATAACACTTGGAAGACTATGACATGTACTGGGAAATCAACATATAAATTGGCAAACTTTTTTAAAAAATTAAACATTAATACAGCGTTCAAAACATCGAACAATCTAGGGCGAAAACTAAGAACTAACATTAACTCAGAGGATCCGTTTAGCAGCCACGGCGTATATAAGCTTACCTGCGGATGCCAACACAGTTACATAGTACAAACAAGACGGCTAATAAGAACGAGGTACAGAGAACACATTAGAGATTACAAGAAAAAATAACGGAGTCCAAACATTATACCAGAGTCTAACTTCGCAAATCATATGGTCGAAAATGAATGTTCCCCAGCAAACATCAATAGAACAGTTAGGGTCCTTCACATGCAAGCAAAAGGCCGACGTCTAAACATACTCGAAAACATGGAAATCTACAAACAGAAAACATTAGACGGGAGAATAATAAACGAAGAGATAAACACAATTTCTGACACAATATTTGAGCCTTTAAAACTTGTTTACAAGAAACAAAGAAATCACACAGGTACAACCGACAACCGACAAACACACAATAACAACTAAACACAAAACAACACGCAAAGAAGGTCAAACGACTACAATTACTGACTTTTACCTGCCTCAGTCAGCCACAAAAATCGATCAGTAAAAACCACCCTCGGTTCTGAATGAACAAACAGCACATACACATAAAAATACACAAGCATTAATTTTGACAATACCTGCTCATGTACCTACGAACTATAAATACAAGACAAGCGACAACAACAGATCAGAACGAAAATCGGCACTGATGATAGCACAACGCCGAAACTGGTTTGTCTCGAAACCAAATTTGACAAGGGATGATGGAAAATCGTTCCAATATACAACATATATCCACCCTGTCGGAAAATTAACAAAAAAAAAAAAATAATAAGTCAAGAAGCAGCACTTGAATTTCCATTTTGTAATATTGACTTCACCTGTCTGGTTTTATTGCGTCATGGGTCCCATATTTTTCATTTACCAGAGGTTGGTTTTATTAAAATGGCGGAGCTTTTACACTCCCAAATTTAAAAACCAGGGCGGGTTGCTTTTACGAAGTATTGAAAGTGGGAAAGAATTCAATGCCAAAGAGTTTTTATTCACAAGAGCCGTCACTCGATACTCAAGGAAGAAGCTGTTGCTTTTTTTTTATCAGATACATTAACTAATTAATTCTCTTTCCAAAAATCGCAATTACGTTGTTTGGCCAATGGACTACTTCGCAGTGCGCGTTCTTCAACCTAATTCTGACATAGGGAGTTTCTGTGACAAATCCTGAAATGGGAAATTTTTTAAAAATATTTTGAGAGAGGAAGATTTCGAACTGGCAGCAAGCATGGGGTGATACTCTACTCAGCAGCCGCAATAAACTGACAAAAAAAATAAAAGAACTTTATATTTCGGCCTTGACTTTGACATAATAAATAAGCTTTTGTGCGGTCCTGATACGCAGGGTGTATTTACCTTTTTATTCTGAAATTTCGGAAAGTTTTTTTCCGTTTAAGTATTCGTGGAAGTATTCCGGATAAACCGTTAATTTAGAATATTCGGAACACGTTCGTTTGATACTATCTCACGAGGTCCGAATATTCTAAATAAGTATATACATAATATTCCAAATATAAAACGATTCCAGAAATGCTTAAATGGAGAAATGGAATGTTCAGAACATACGGAATGAATAAGGTAACATGCTGAGTACATTTCGTTATGATATCTCCATTATTTACTAATGATATTTTTACGTGAATTGATTTACTAGTCGAGTTTTTGACGATGAACGATGAATTTTAAATTGGTTGAGATTTCGTATGTTCATAGGTTTACGAAAGTGCATGATTCCTTGGTCTCCGTACATTTCATAAAATTACCTCTGTTCAGCCACACTAATAGATCATGGCATAGTTAATAAATTCGCCATAAATTTAAAAAAATTGTTCCAAAGAATTTTGCAGTTCAGTACTTATCGGGTATTTGTAAACTGATTGCTTTCTATTTCTACTACTAATATTTTTCGAAAATTTTCAAAAAATTTGTCAGCCGTGCAAACCTCTTGTGATTGAATCATGGGTTCATATCCTTTTTTGTTGTAAGATTTTGTTTTTTTCATTGAATTTTCAAAAAATGTTCCACTGTGTCACTTAGAAAACCGTTGAGTAGTGGAAAAATTGTTACTTCCCACGTGTGTACACTTACTTTTGACATTGACTGTATGTACAGATACCTATTCCCCTTACCAAAATGAGGGAAAAAGGGATTTATTTCACTATCAAAAATAACGGCTCAATAATTACGAAGCAACTTTTATGCGATAAAACTTATAACTAACTATTATGCCTTATACTAACCCCCTTATTAATTAGACAAATAAAATAATAAAAAAATGAAAATTTTAAGTTAAACGGTTTTATTTAAAACAATACTTAAATTAAGTAATAATAACACTGTAACGAATTTACTGCAAATCTCTTATTTGCCCCTCTGCTAACGTTCGAATAACTAAAATAAAAAAAAATAAAAATTCGAATCACTAAACTGTTGAATAAATACTCGACTATTTAATAATGCAAAATGGCCTTTATTAAAGTACTTCACAGTAACACTTATACTCCGCAGCTAATAGATTGCTTAAATAAAACTGAATAATAGCTTAAATGAAACCAAACTATCGCTCCTCTACTGTCGCGGCCTTTATACTTTTTGATATCTCGTTGCATACTTCTAGGCTTTTCCATTCCAAAACTTACTAGTTAGTTATCAGCTACAAAATCACCAGCCACAACTACGTTTATAGCTTCTCATATGCGCGTGAGTAATACTTGCACAAATTATTGCCCTCTCTTGTGAGCACCTCAGATAAGATATAAGCATGTGTTTATACGTTGCTTCTCCGCTGTGTGTACGTACATATGTGTAGATATAATTATTGATTCGTTTAGATACATACATAATGATTGATTTATGGATGTGCATGATATCACTGTTTAGCAACGGCTTAGAGATGACAGTACCCCTTAGTGTTGCTAATATTCGTAACACTGCCCTCCACCTAAGTCTGATCGTCCCGATCAGACAAATCTCTCGATCTAAACGCTGCCAGCCTTTCCAAATGAACCACTTTCATTTTGGTTCGTGGTTTGCCAATGGTTTGTATGCGGTACACTACATCGTTGATCCGTTTTATAACTTTGTATGGGCCTTCCCAATTACATTGCAATTTCGGGGACAAACCTTTTTTTCATTGTGGGTTGTATAACAGCACCAAACCTTCTTCCTGAAAACCTTCCGAATTAATTGCTTTATCGTATCGGGCTTTCATCTTGTCACTCATAATCTTTGCTCGTTGTCTTACAAGATCGTGTATATCTCTCAGCTCTTCTTCCAAGACACCAGTGGACTTCTTGACATTTCTCTCCGCATCGGCATCTATTCCAAACTTCAAATCAGCTGGCAGTCGAAGGCCATTGCCAAAAATTACTTTTGCAGGGGTTTGGCCCGTTGTCTCATGCACTGCTGATCGGTAAGCCATCAAGAATAATGGTATGCGGGTATCCTACTCCTTATGGTATTTGTCCCCTACTTTCCTTAAATGCTCCTCCAATGTTCTATTGAAACGTTCCACCATACCTTCGGACTGAGGATGCAATGCAGTTGTCCGTGTTTTTCGAATGCCCAATGATTTACACATTTCCTGGAATACAGCTGATTCGAAATTCCTGCCTTGGTCAGAATGTAACTCCATTGGTACACCATACCTTGCAACCCAATTGTTTATAAACACTTCTGCTACTGTTTCCGCTTCTTGATTTGGGATTGGGTATACCTCTGGCCATTTGCTGAAATAATCCATAACTACCAGTACATATTTGTTTCCGCAGTTGCTAGTAGGAAATGGACCTGCGACATCTATAGCGATCCTTTTAAATGGCGCACCTGAGTTATATTGCTTCATCTGGCCATGACTTCGGGTTTTGGGCCCTTTCGCTCTGCTGCAAACCTCGCAGTTCGCAATCCACTCAGTGACCGACTGAGGGCAACCAACCCAATAGAATCTTTGTTTAATCATCTCGAGCGTCTTCGTGATTCCAAGATGACCTCCGCTTGGACCATTATGCAGCTCGCTGAGCACGTCAGGAATTCTCTTTCTGGGAACAACTATCAGTTTCTTCTTGCATTGACCATCCTCACTCTCCCATACTCGATGCAAGCAACCGGATGTCAATTCTAAACTGTTTCACTGTGCCCAATATGACTTCTGCTTACATCTCCTCTCTATTTGGCCTTTCGTTTCGTTCGAGCCCTTGCATAACATGTGACACATCTGTATCTTTTAGCTGACACTTCCTTAGTTGCTCCTTGCTCCATTCATCCGCACACGTTATAGTCATTAGCCGGACATCTATAATGTCTTCTTTAGCCTCGGCCTTTGAACAGTGCTTACATTCCAAACTACATGGTCTTCGTGACATTGCATCGGCATTCCCACGGGTACTACCTTTCCGATGCTCAATGGAAAAGTCATAGCATTGTAGCCGCTCGATCCACCGTGCCAATTGTCCTTCTGGATTACGGAACTACAGAAGCCATTTCAACGCTGCGTGATCTGTCCTGACGCGGAATCGCTGGCCGTAGAGTTACTTGTGAAAATATTTAATGCACTCTACCAATGCCAACAGCTCTCTCCGTGTAACGCAGTAGTTCCTTTCTGGTTTTCCAATTGAACGGCTGTAATATGCAACTACCTTCTCCTGTCCATCGACCAGTTGTGACAAAACGCCTTCTATAGCATATCCACTCGCATCTGTATCTAGAATAAATGTTGCTCCAGGAATCGGATATGCTAACATTGGGGCAGTGCACAAACGCTCCTTCAATGTTTGGAAAGCCACTTCTTGCTCCTTCTTCCATTCAAAAGCTTTATTTTTTCTTGTAAGCCCACGGAGGCTATGGGCTACGCTGGATAAATTTGGTACAAATCGGCGGTAATATGTGCACAGTCCAAGGAAACTTCTCAATTCATGTAGGTTCTGTGGTCTTGGCCAATCCTTTACAGCCTCTATCTTTTCGTTCGCAGTGGAGATGCCCTCTGCCGTTACCTTTTGAACCAAATAATTTACTTCCTTTTTAAACAACGCACACTTTTTGGGACTTAGTTTCAGACCAGCGCCAGCTATTCTCTGGAAAACTTCCTCCAAGTTCTTAAGGTGTTCATCAAAGTTCTTGCCCAATACGATGATGTCGTCCAGGTGCACCAAGCATGTTTTCCAATGTAGTCCTTTCAGTACCTGGTCCATGAGTCTCTCAAAAGTAGCTGGTGCATTACAAAGTCCAAAAGGCATCACTGTAAATTGCCAAAGACCATCACCGACACTGAAGGCTGTTTTTTGTTTATCTTCCTTCTTCATCTCAACTTGCCAGTAGCCGCTTTTCAAGTGCAGTGTGGAAAACCATTTCGTACCGGAGAGCGAGTCCAGAGTGTCGTCAATTCTCGGCAATGGGTAGCTATCCTTTTTCGTGACGTCGTTCAACTTGCGATAGTCCACGCATAACCTCATTTTCCTATCCTTCTTCTTCACAAGTATCACCGGTGAGCTCCATGGACTAGCTGATGGTTCGATGACGCCGCTGTCGCTCATTTCTTGTACGATTTGACTCATAACTTCCCGTTTCGCCAGTGGAACACTACAAGGAGCTTGGCGTATCGGCCTTGCGTCTCCAGTGTTAATTTGATGTTTCACAACGTTGGTGCGGCCTGGTTTGGAACCATCCTGGTCAAATATGTTCGCGTACTTTAGGAGCAGTTGTTTTGCCTTACTCTGATAGGCTTCCTCTAGTCCCTGCGTCCATGCCGTGATGTCATTTGAAAGATCAGTATTACTAGATGAAACGTGTTCCTGGAGCTCTTCACAGTTAATAACTACTTTAGCCTCTTGGCATCTTCCCAAAATAGCTCAGTTTGAGTGGTGACTTGAACTCATTGAGCACTCTTACCGGAATACGTCCATCTTATTTTGTCATAGCCAGGGTTTTTCCTACAAGTATGTTCAGTGCTGGTTTGTTTGCTACTTCAACAACGCACAATTTGTTTGTCCCACAATCTCCATCAACCTTTGCCCAGATGACTGCTTCGGATTTTGGTGGTATTTGCTGACTCTCTTCCACCAGCACTCGATTACTGCTGTAGCCTCTCTCGTTGCCGAAATTAAGTGGCACATCCATGTTCTTATATCGCATCGTCTTGCTTTGCATATCGATCTTGATGCCTTGGTCGATTAAGAAGTCCACTCCAATTATGATTTCATCAACAATCTCTGCCACTATAAAATTGTGTAGTACCGTGACGTTCCCAATTGCTACTTCACATGCTACTTCTCCAATTACCTGGGTGTCCTCTCCCGTGGCTGTACGTAATTTTGCTCCAAGCAATGGTCTTATCTTCTTGTTGACTAAATCTGATCGAATCATGAAATGGGACGCACCCGTATCTACAGTCAGTAAACGTTCCTTTCCATCCACATGTCCGCCGACAGTAAGATTGCTTGAGCTTCTTCCAATTTGTGAGATAGAGATTATGGAGCGTTCAATTGAGGGAGCCAGCTGTCGCCCCATGTGGCTGACTCTCTTTAGTTTAACGATTGAGTGGACTTGGAGATTTGCTCATCTCCGTCAGCTCTGCGTTTACGTCCACCCAGATTGTTGGAACTATTAGGACCGGTGCTGCAATGACGTGCAATGTGGCCTGGGTTGCCGCACTTGAAACATTTCATAACTCCAGAGTTTTTCTGTTGTGATCCCTTCAGTGATTCCAAAATTGTATCCACCCAATCTGGCCTTTCTACTTCCACACGATGGGCTTTGTACGCTGGCTTACTCAAAAGTGAGGCAGTTTCCTGAGTCAGTGTATGGGATACCGTTTCAGCGAATGTTTGCTTTGGGTTCGCGTATGTGGCTCGCTTCGTTTCGACGTCCCGCATGCCGTTTATAAAGCTTTGAATCTTTACCCTTTCAGTGTATTCCACGGGTGCGTCCGCATTTGCAAGATGAGCCAATCTTTCAACATCCGAAGCAAACTACTGCAATGTCTCATTTGCTTTTTGGTAACGGTTTTGCAACTCAATTTGGAATATCTGTTTTCTATGCTCGTTTCCATAACGTCTCTCGACAGCGGCCATCAATGCTTCATAGTTGTTCCGCTCTCCATCGGGAATCGTCTGTAGGATTTCGGCTGCTGGCCCCTTCAATGCTACGAATAGAGCTGCAACTTTATCTTCAGCATTCCAGTTGTTCACTGCTGCGGTCTTCTGAAACTGTAGCTTAAAAGCCTGGAAAGGAACAAATCCGTCAAAGGATGGTGTTTTTACCTTTGGATTGCTTGCTGAAACAACTGGGCGATTTAGTTGTAATTGCTCCATACGATCTTTTAAATTATCGACTTCTGCCTAAAATTGTGCGATTTTTGCATCCTGCGATTCAAGTTTTGATGATACCCTTGCTTCCTGTGCCTCCAGCTGCGAGGATATGCGAGTTTCTTGTGCTTTCAACTGCTCAGCCATATGTGGCTTCTGTTCTTCTAACTGTGTTTCCATCTTGGTTGCTATCTGTGTCGACATTTCTGAAATACGCGTTTCTTGTGCTTCAATCTTTGATGTTATTCGTGTCTCTTGGAATTCCATCTTGGATGTTATACGTTTCTCCTGCGATTCCAGTTGGGATGCCATTGTTGATGTTTGTGCAGATATTGCAGCCAAAATCGTGTTCAAGTCTGTGCTCGTAACTGTCTGCGATGTTTCGTTTTTCTCTTCAATTTTGGTTGTTGTCTCGTTGGCATCAAGATGAAAGATATACTCTTCCACGTTAATTCCTTGTGCTTACATTGCCTCTCGGAGTCGTGCCTGAAGTTCGAGTTTAATGCCGGTTGTATTCAATACACGGCTCTCCAACTCCTTCTTCAGTTGCTGGATCTTCAGTTCACTCCACTTTGCCATGTCCAAGTTGTATTCGAAGTCTTCGGAATTTATTCAACAATTCCTCTTCTGACACCAATTGTAATGAATTTACTGCAAATCCTCTTATTTGCCCCTCTGCTAACGTTCGAATCACGAAACTGTTGAATAAATAACTCCTCTATTTAATAATGCAAAATGGCCTTTATTAAAGTACTTCACAGTAACACTTATACTCCGCAGCTAATAGATTGCTTAAATGAAACTGATTGATAGCTTAAATGAAACTAAACTCTCGCGCCTCTCCTGTCGCGGCCTTTTATACTTTTTGATTTCTCGTTGCATACTTCTAGGCTTTTCCATTCCAGAACTTGCTAGTTAGTTATCAGCTACAACTAAGTTTATAGCTTCTCATATGCGCGTGAGTAATACTTGCACAAATAATTGCCCTCTCTTGTGAGCACCTCAGATAAGATATACGCATGTGTTTGTGCGTTGCTTTTCCGCTGCGTATACGTACATATGTGTAGATGTAATTATTGATTCGTTTATATAGATACATAATGATTGATTTATGGATGTGCATGATATCACTGTTTATCATCGGCTTAGAGATGACAGTACCCCTTAGTGTTGCTAATATTCGTAACAATACTAAAAGCTAGAAAATAATAAGGTAGGTCCTAGGTACTAGTCATCAAACGCCTCATCAATCTAGGGCGTTGATCAGACAATTAAAAAAAAACCGTTGGACTCGTCAAATTTCTATTGATAAACATAAGTAAGACCAACTGAACCTTAATCAGGTTATGCTATGCTTCACACTTTTAGAAATTTCACGCGCCCAACGCTTTTCTTTAATTGTCTGATCAACGCCCTTGATTGATGAGGAGTGTGATGACTAGTGCCTAGGAACTACCTAATTATTTTCTAGCTTTTATTATTATAATTACTTAATGCAAGTATTGTTTTCAATGAAATCGTTTAACTTAAACATTTTTTTTAATTATTTTATTTTCAAGTTTTTAGTCTTAATTGTCTATTATTTCTCATTCTATTTAGTTCATTTAGTGACTCATTAGTACAAGGACTCTTTCCTGACAATTTGTTACAATCTAAGGCCTTGAACTCGAAAGAATTTTGATGTCACTTCTACCGGACTGTATGTAATATTTGTTCCAAATATGAGCCAAATCGGACCACAGATACGAGTATTTTTAATATCTTGATCCTTGCCGGACCTACCGGAATTTTTTTTTCATAAAGCGATTTCTATTTCTGTATGTAATATGTATTCCATTTTTTTAACATCTCGATCCTTGCGCCACCTGGCGGCGATTTTTTAATAGGTCGCTTTCTATTCATGTATGTATGTATTATGTGTTCCATATATGAGCCAAATCGAACCACAAATAAGATTATTTTGATTATCTCGATCCTTCCGCCACCTAGCGGTGATTTTGTCATAGGTCGCTTTCTATTCCTGTATTTATTATGTGGTCCAAATATGAGCCAAATCGGACCACAAATAGGATTTTTTGAAATGTCCGATGCAAACGCCACCTCTCGGAGTTTTTTCTTATTATTGCCCTGTCATCGGGTTCTGAAGTATGTATATTCCAAGTTTGAAGCTTGTAGGTTATCGGGAAGTTACTTAAATTTTAATTACAAAATTCGTGCCGGCCGGCCTGTCAAGTCAAGCTAAATAAAACCGTTTAAAAATATGCTTATCAATCTCTTATGAGTGGAAATTTATACATATGGGACATTGTTATGACACAAATTCGATCTTCGACTGTGGTCGAAAGAGCTGATCGAACGAATTTTTATTCGGTATTATGGTTCGATGAACACAAGCGTTATTGTGAATTTCGCTAAATTCAAAAGTTCACAATAGCATATTTCCAATACTCTGTCAAATAAAATAACATAAAGAAACAAAAGCAGAACTACTTATTAAATGCAAATATGAACAAGTAAGGAAGGCTAAGTTCGGGTGTAACCGAACATTACATACTCAGCTGAGAGCTATGGAGACAAAATAAGGGAAAATGACCATGTAGGAAAATGAACCTAGGGTAACCCTGGAATGTGTTTGTATGACATGTGTATCAAATGGAAGGTATTAAAGAGTATTTTATGAGGGAGTGGGCCATAGTTCTATAGGTGGACGCCTTTTCGAGATATCGTTGTAAATGTGGACCAGGGTCGACTCTAGAATGCGTTTGTACACTATGGATATCAAACGAAAGGTGATAATGAGTATATTAAAAGGGAGTGGGCCTTAGTTCTGTAGGTGAACGTTTAACTTAAACATTTTTTTTTAATTATTTTATTTTCAAGTTTTTAGTCTTAATTGTCTATTATTTCTCATTCTATTTAGTTCATTTAGTGACTCATTATTACAAGGACTCTCCTGACAATTTTTTACAATCTAAGGCCTTGAACTCGAAAGAATTTTGATGTCACTTCTACCGGACTGTATGTAATATTTGTTCCAAATATGAGCCAAATCGGACCACAGATACGAGTATTTTTAATATCTTGATCCTTGCCGCACCTAGCGGAATTTTTTTTTTCATAAAGCGATTTCTATTTCTGTATGTAATATGTATTCCATTTTTTTAACATCTCGATCCTTGCGCCACCTGGCGGCGATTTTTTCATAGGTCGCTTTCTATCATGTATGTATGTATTATGTGTTCCATATATGAGCCAAATCGAACACAAAAAAAATTATTTTGATTATCTCGATCCTTCCGCCACCTAGCGGCGATTTTGTCATAGGTCGCTTTCTATTCCTGTATTTATTATGTGTTCCAAATATGAGCCAAATCGGACCACAAATAGGATTTTTTGAAAACTTCGATGCAAACGCCACCTCTCGGAGTTTTTTTCTTATTATTGCACTGTCATCGGGTTCTGAAGTATGTATATTCCAAGTTTGAAGCTTGTAGGTTATCGGGAAATTACTTAAATTTTAATTACAAAATTCGTGCCGGCCGGCCTGTCAAGTCAAGCTAAATAAAACCGTTTAAAAATATGCTTATCAATCTCTTATGAGTGGAAATTTATACATATGGGACTTTGTTATGACACAAATTCGATCTTCGACTGTGGTCGAAAGAGCTGATCGAACGAATTTTCATTCGGTATTATGGTTCGATGAACACAAGCGTTATTGTGAATTTCGCTAAATTCAAAAGATCACAATAGCATATTTCCAATACTCTGTCAAATAAAATAACATAAATAAACAAAAGCAGAACTACTTATTAAATGCAAATATGAACAAGTAAGGAAGGCTAAGTTCGGGTGTAACCGAACATTACATACTCAGCTGAGAGCTATGGAGACAAAATAAGGGAAAATGACCATGTAGGAAAATGAACCTAGGGTAACCCTGGAATGTGTTTGTATGACATGTGTATCAAATGGAAGGTATTAAAGAGTATTTTTTGAGGGAGTGGGCCATAGTTCTATAGGTGGACGCCTTTTCGAGATATCGTTGTAAATGTGGACCAGGGTCGACTCTAGAATACGTTTGTACACTATGGATATCAAACGAAAGGTGATAATGAGTATATTAAAAGGGAGTGGGCCTTAGTTCTATAGGTGGACGCCTATTCGAGATATCGCCATAAAGGTGGACCAGGGGTGACTCTAGAATTTGTTTGTACGATATGGGTATCAAATGAAAGGTGTTAATTAATTAATGTAATGTAAGGCGCGATAACCTCCGAAGAGATCTAAGGCCGAGCTTCTCTTCCAATTTGCGTCGTGCTCCTCTTGATTTTTCCCTACAAATTGGCCGGACGGGACCTACATGTTTTATGCCGACTCCGAACGGCATCTGCAAGTCAGATGAGTTTTCACTGAGAGCTTTTCATGGCAGAAATACAATCGGTGCGCTTGCCAGACACTGCCGAGGGGCGACCCCGCTTAGAAAAATTTTCTTCTAATTGAAAAATCTTATTTCTAAAATTTTGATGTTGCTTTGCCCGGGAGTTGAACCCAGGGCATACGGTGTGATAGGCGGAGCACGCTACCATCACACCACGGTGGCCGTGGTGTTAATTAGGGTTTTAAAAAGGTGTGTCGATAGTTGTATATGTGAAGGCGTTTTCGAGATATCGACCAAAATGTGGACCAGGGTGACCCAGAACATCATCTTTCGGGTACCGCTAATTTATTTATATATGTTATACCACGAACAGTATTCCTGCCAAGACTCCAAGGGCTCTTGATTTCGCCCTGCAGAACTTTTTCATTTTCTTCTACTTAATATGGCAGGTGTCACACCCATTTTACAAAGTTATTTTCGAAGGTTATATTTTGCGTCAATAAACCAATCCAATTATGTTTCATCCCTTTTTTCGTATTTGGTATAGAATTATGGCTTTTTTATCATTTTTCGTAATTTTCGATTTCGAAAAAGTGGGCGTGGTCATAGTCGGATTTCGGCCATTTCTTATACCAATACAAAGTGAGTTCAGATAAGTGAACTGAGTTTGGTAAAGATATATCGATTTTTGCTCAAGTTATCGTGTTAACGGCCGAGCGGAAGGCAAGACGGTCGACTGTGTATAAAAACTGGGCGTGGCTTCAACCGATTTCGCCCTTTTTCATAGAAAACAGTTATCGTCCTAGAATCTAAGCCCCTACCAAATTTCACAAGGATTTGTAAATGTTTGTTCGACTTATGGCATTAAAAATATCCTAGACCAAGTAAATGAAAAAGGGCGGAGCCCCGCCCATTTTGAAATTTTCTTTTATTTTTGTATTTTGTTGCACCATATCATTACTGGAGTTGAATGTTGACATAATTTGCAAATTTTTATTAGGCATACATATAGTCATAGGAGTAACGTTCCTGCCAAATTTCATCATAATATCTTCAACGACTGCCAAATTACAGCTTGCAAAACTTTTAAATTACCTTCTTTTAAAAGTGGGCGGTTCCACGCCGCTTGTCCACAATTTTACAAATTTTCTATTCTGCGTCATAAGTTCAACTCACCTACCAAGTTTCATCGCTTTATCCGTCTTTGGTAATGAATTATCGCACTTTTTCAGTTTTTCAAAATTTTCGATATCGAAAAAGTGGGCGTGGTTATGTTCCGATTTCGTTCATTTTAAATAGCGATCTGAGATGAGTACCCAGAAACCTACATACCAAATTTCATCAAGATACCTCAAAATTTACTCAAGTTATCGTTTTATCGGACGGACGGACGGACATGGCTCAATCAAATTTTTTTTCGATACTGATGATTTTGATATATGGAAGTCTATATCTATATCGATTCTTTTATACCTGTGCAACCAACCGTTATCCAATCAAAGTTGATATACGCTGTGAGCTCTGCTCAACTGAGTATAAAAATAAAAGTATGAATACGACGGAATTGTGGTTTGATGATTCGTCAGATGAAGAGGAAAGCTTACTGGAGCTAGCCAGAAGTAGAAGACGGGTGAGGGATGCTTCAAACCCTTTGGAAATGAATTCCACCACATAAGTGTAGCTTTCTAAATAAGTTGTTAAATTGTCGAAATTATAAGTTTTGTTTATAGATTTATTAAAAACTTCAGACTGTCCAAAGAAGCGTCCATGGACTTGTTGTCCAGGGCAGATGAACTGCTGCAGCAATACACAAGAGCCAAGTCTATTCCTAATATTCTAAAATTGGCAACAGTTCTCCGATTTTGGGCTCAACGATCCTACCAATTGATCATTGGAAACGAAAATGCACTCGGACTTGCCCAGCCGACTGTGTCTGTGGTACTATCAGAGGTGTTGAATGTCTTGAAAATTTTTATTTGTGAAAGATGGATAAAATTGAATTACGAGGAGGCTGAGCTGCATCAAGCAAAATTGCATTCTATAATGTGCAAGGTCCTTTTGCTATATGGGGATTTTGTTCTATAATTGAAACCAATCTTTCAAGCTGTTGTTTTGTACTCACGACCTTGGAGCTATATAAAATTAATTCAAATAGTTTTAAATTACTACTAGGTAGTAAAAAAGTAGAACTTAAATACAAAAAACTTACATTTTAAACAATTCTTTTTCTATTCGATACAGCGTCGACAACAAATTTCTATTCGCTTGAAAATTAGATACACAACGAAAATTTCGACAGAGATGAGGTGTCATAATACCCATTTCAAATTCGATTTTCGATATTCGATAGCCAGCCAAGATCGAAGATCTAATAATGCTAATAATAGGGGCCCCAAATTTTTTGCAAGCAAAGTATAAGAAGAAGAATTTGACATTTGCTTTGGCTAAGGGTGTTGGCACACTTTGCAAGTGAAATTATTTTTCCCACTGGTTGGTAGCTTTTCTAACATTTTTCGCAATTAAAACTGCAATATAACAATCGAATACTACACAAAATATGTTATCAAGTATATTTGTTGTATAGGGAGAATGTTTATAACAGTGCTTCGCGAGATTTTGTATGTGAATGGGCAAGGCGCAATAAACTTCATTTGCCAAGTATGAAGTTCCTTCATATTTATAAACGCAACATCTTTGTTGATTGTGGCGATGTTACTGGAATGCATAAGCTTGTGTTAAACGCATCTATATGAAAAATTTCATTGTGCCGCGGCCTTAATGCTATCACTTGTGAGTATCAATTTCTCGTAATTACAAATTTCGAGTTGCATCCCCAATTTGGTTGAATATGGACTCAATGGGCAGATGTCGGTGAGCGAGCTAAAGAATTTGGACAGAATACTCCACCCTTGCGTATGTTTCATCAATTCACCATAGCTTCACTTTCACGACCACAAAGAAGTGTATCTATGTGTGCTTAAACGTGTGTACATTAGGTCAGGTCAAGCAGAGCTGGGTAAATTCAATTCCATTACATTACCCATTACATTCCTCAGTAATGGCGGCCACCGTGGTATCATGGTAGCGTGCTCCGCCTACCACACCGTATGCCCTGGGTTCGCACCCCGGGAAAAGCAACATCAAAATTTTAGAAACAAGGTTTTTAAATTAGAAGAAGAATTTTCTAAGCGGGGAAAAGCTCTCAGTGAAAACTCATCGTTCGGAGTCGGCATAAAACATGTAGGTCCCGTCCGGCCAATTTGTAGGGAAAATCAAGAGGAGCACGACGCAAATTGGAAGAGAAGCTCGGCCTTAGATCTCTTCGGAGGTTATCGCGCCTTACATTTTTTTTTTGTTTCCATCCTCAGTAATTGGAAAAATCAATTCCTTTCCTCTACAGCAAAGGAACTGATTACATTTCAATTCCTAAAAAAAATACTAAAAGTAATTTCGTATTTTGAGGCTCAATTACAAAAAATTTTTTGTTTGTAATTAAAAAAAAAATACTTTGCTCAAATGTAATTTCTGCCCCAGTACTTTCGAAAGGAATTGCAAATGTAATTGAAAATTTTCCAATTACATTACAAGGAATTGAAAAAGTACTTTCGAATTTCCAATTCCATTCCTCAAAGGAATTGCGAAAGTAATTGAAAAACTACAAGTGTATAGGAACTTACGCGGGTTGATGTGGGTGACTTTTCGGGTCACACTTTTCATTATTTCATCAGATTTTTCTTTTGAGTGGTAACTGGTAAGGGATCTCCTTTCCTTCCTCCGCTATCAAATGGTGGTGGCTATAGTTAAGCAGCATACTTTTTAATTCTCTTTGATACATTCAGCTGGCATAACGTAAATACCAATAATGTCCCGGAAAACTTTTTTCTCGTATTCTTGATCCATCAATAGTTGCCTCTTCTGAGCCATATTGTAATAAATAATGTTAAAAAAGACTATGACAAATCGTCCGTATAAACGTATAAAACCTCAGAAATGTTTGAAGTGAATGTAGCTAAGGTATAGCGGCACCAGGTGCTACTACATTTCTCAATGCCAAATGCTTTTTAATATTTAAAAGTTTGCGTAGAAATGATGCATCGTTTCGCCTCCTTGTTTGAAAACTTTAGTGGTCATATGTTCTTCTGTGCCTCATTGATTTTAAGTCGGGATATTTGCATTTCCACCTCCTCACACTACGATGTTGTCCTCGCTTTTGGTAATAAGGCGTTACGAAAAATTTGTGAGTTTTTAAGGAATGGTATCCCCATTATTCCTATCATACCTTCGTTAAAATATATATGTATACCATATGCACGTGTGTTTGTGACTGAACTCCTCCTGCAAAACTGGACCCATTTTAATGAATATTTGTTTATATGTTCAAGGAGAATTGTGGATGCTTTAGATTCACAGCTTCGTCTGTTTCTTTCTTATTTTCCCGGAAAATTAACCAGGGGCGACATATTTTAAACAAAATAAATTTATGGAGCGATTTTCTTGTAATTTCTTTCCGGCGTTTTTTACGATTTTTTCAGACAACAATGTTTGCCACATTGGTTAAACGAGAAACAATTGGCGAAAATCATTTTTCTGAAAAATCGGTTGTATGGTGCACCAAAATATACTCGATCTCTTAATTTCAAGATATCTCAAAAATTGAGGCACTAGTTTGCGTTCAAACAGACAGACGGATAGCAACAGCTCGTCATCCTGATAATTTCGGTATGCTTATTTGTTTGTTTTTTTCTTCTCCTTTAAGGACTTAGAATTTCCGAGAACCAGCCCGAACCTAATATACCATATCATTCTCATGAAAGGTACAAAAAGGAAAAACAAATATTTGAATAGACTTTGCATTATTTCCAAAGAATCCTGATACCGAAGCTGTACTCTATATGTTCCATTTTCGCACACAAGTCAGAATTTTCCAGTTGCAAAATATTGTTATCTATTGTAATCAATGGTAAATGGATATCCTAGTAATTATATCCCAGCTAAAGCACATCCCATTACAAGGGTACCTTATTTCCCGGATAAGGGCCCTTCTTTACATGAAATTAAATTGAAAAGCACTTGTTCATTTGAAAACTTTCTATCGCATGAACTTTTTTTTTGGAGTAATCAATTATTTTTCAATCATAGCCAATCCGGTTGTGTCGATAAATAAACAAATCAACGAAGACTGATTTTATTCGCATACGAGTATCAACGAAATCAAAAATATGTCTACCGGAGATGAAAAATCAGCCAAAACTGTAGAAGCATCGGCGGGTAAGACTCCCAAAAAAACAAAATTATGCTGGATACAAATATCAAAGTATCTTCGACGGGGAATACTTTGATTTCGACTCAACTGTTAGTGTGTATTTGTCTGTCCTTTTCTATATTTTAATCAAACTTTAATTAACACCCATTATCATCACAAAGTGGCGGTCAAGTTGTTGCGCAATGCTTATTGTGCAGGAAAACAGCCATCTACATCAAAGGAACACATGGTGTTTCATCAAATTTTCTGAAGCATTTGGAACGCTTGCACCCAGACGAACATAAGAAATACTGCGCAGCAAAAAAGGCTCAGTTGGAGGATAAGCCGCAAAGTAAAACAGACCAATTTATAAATAACATATTAAATTTTACTAGTATCGCCTGTGGTCGAAATTCGACCAACGTGTATTTTTTTGAACTCAGTCTATGCATCAAGTGTTGGAAATATAGCAGACTGGTCTAGCTTACTTAACTTTTTCTGTAAAATTTTGAGTTTTTTCTAAGACTTTGTACTTTTTGATTGTATTTTCTTAAATTGTCTACAAACTTTTCACATGTAATTATAACGTTTTGGTATGGAGCTCCTTAAAGAAAAATATAAAAATTATGTAAAATAAAATGAAATTGACATAGAATTATGGTGAAATTACTTGAAATTAAGTGAAGTGAACAAACAGTTCCATATAAAAACGCAATAAGTCCACTTAGACTTTTTTCCGGGTTTTAATGTGATCATTGTTGAAATATGAAAATTCTAATCTTCGGATAGAGCGCTTACATAATTTGTCCAAAGATGGCGCGCTTTTGTGCAAGAAAGTAAATATCGATATTTGGAGAGATTGTTCGATTTACAAAAAACTTTCTATTAATTATAAACAAATAGAGTAATATTTGTTAACAAAAATAGGCCTATACACTGCGGCTGATCTATACGAATCGATTCATATCACTTTTATGTGATTTTACGTATGCTAACTATGCGAAACCGCCTGTCAATTGTTTGTATGGAAATTTTGTTAGCGTATTAATATATAGATAATCGACGCAGTGCTACCACTAACAGTAGTAGAAAATCAGTTTTTAACAAACTTTTTGAAAACATGCCAGTGAGAGTCCCAACGCGGAAAACGGTAACAGAGTTACTAGAGAACAAATTTCACGACATGCAGAGTACCTTGATAAGAACCCTGAAAATGGTACCATGTGTTTGTACAACCGTAGACGTGTGGTCGAGCAAAACGCGTAGCTTTTTCGGATATACGTGTCACTGGCTTCACGACGAGCAGCAGAGGCAGTATGCGGCGCTGTCTTGTAAAAGATTTAGTGGCGCACACACATACGAACAAATTGCTGATTTTATGTGCAGCATAAATTCGATTTTTGAGATAGAGGATAAGCTCATTGCCACAGTCACCGACAACGGCTCAAATTTTTGTAAAGCTTTTCGTGAGTTTGGGATGGATATGAGCGATTTGGAAGAAGACATTACTTTCGAGGTGTTGGCCATAGGAGCCCAGCGGTTTCGGAAACTACCGCATCATATAAGATGTGCTAGTCACACCATAAACCTTATTATGAGTACGGATTTCATAGAAAGTTTGAAGCTTGACACCACCTTGTTCCAGAAACATCCAAGTAAGATGATGCTTGTTAAAAATTGAGTATCTTCAACAAAAAATACTTTGATTTCGACTCAGTGGCGAAAGTTCAGATTTTACTATATCCATAGGGTAATCTGAACTTTATCCATTGTACAATATCATTGTATGTTTCATTTATTACAACAATCCTAGGTTACAGATATTATGTTCGGTCAAACTTTAATTGACATTATTCACCTACTTTCACGTTTTAAAACTTGTTATTTTTCTTGCTAATAACAGATTCTCTCTAAACGCAATAATCTAAGGGATGAAATCCGGTAGACCAAAATCCGCAGAAATAATTAAGGAAGAGCTGGGTATATTGCTGAACTATCCAATTGTTACTACGCAATGCAAAAAATTATTTCAAAGGAGGAAAAGCTATCCAGCATATGTGAGGAATTGAATATTCCTTCATTCACTGCAGAAGATATAATTTACTTAAAGAATTATGCTGCTGCTATGAAGCCTTTTGCTGATGCTCTAGACTTTCTTCAGGGAGAAAGAGGAGTTTTCTATGGGAGCCTTATTTCAACTTTGGTGACAATAAAAACAAAACTTGATCGCCTTATTATTAGCGGTGAAGGAAATTCCTTAAAGCAACAACTTATAACCCTAAGAGAGAGATTGATTGTACGGTTTGAGAAATATTTCTCCTTATCTTCTGAAATAAACGGCGCAATTCTGGCCGCCATACTACATCCGGAGGTAAAAATTCAGTGGTATTTTCCAATAAGCGATTTAGCAAAGACCATTGAGGAAGTTAAACAAATAGTCATTAATTACAATACTGAAAACCGCTCATCTGATATTAACGAGCTTAATGAATTTGATGACGTGGCCCAATCAACAATCACCACATTTTATGACTTTGGTACAGAACAGAATACTTTTGGTAGGAAACCAATTAATATCATAATTTGATGTCCATTAAATTATTCATATTTTTAATTTTAGAACCGAATACAGGTGTGTGGTGACTGGCAGATAGCCAAGAACAAATTTTCTTTCATTCGTTCAAACCGCAACACTGGTCGATTTCAACGTTATCGATAACGCAAGGATCCGATACTTATGTAAGATCGCTGACAACGAATTTTTCCTCTTCCCTTTTTTCTTTTGATCTTACATCCGATCGCACGTGTAAAGCGAACTTTGTAATATTTCATTTATTGGTAATTAAATATAGATTAGAACACAAACGTACATATACTTTCATTTGGATAAACCAGCATACCCAACAATTGGTAACCCCGACGTTGCAAATAGTTTGAGAAAAGGCAAACGAAATGGTCAACGGACAGGCAGACGCAGCTGCCGCAACACCACCAAATGATAGAACGATCATTAATAAAGTTTCGGTGAAGGTTCTACCATTCTGGCCGGAGCAACCAGAAATTTGCTTTGCGCAGGTCGACGCGCAATTCAGCGTATTTGGAGTGTCCACCGACATTTCTAAATTTAACACCGTAGTTACCGCTATAGTCAAATGTTCTAGCGCAAATTTCCGACGCCATTTTAAGTCGACCTGAGACTGGTAAATATCATAACCTTAAAACACGTATTATAGAACGCTATTGCGAGAGCGAACAAAAGAAAACGCAAAAGCTGCTTTCGGAAATAGACTTACGAGATAAGCGACCAACGCAACTTTACAACGAATTAAGCAGCCTTGCGAAGGGCAAAGTTGGTAGCGAATTTCTGAAATCACTTTGGCTACAGGGGCTGCCGGCGCAGGCAAGATCCATTTTGCAAGCATCAGATGCTAAACTGCCAGAACTTGCAAAGCTGGCCGATAAAATTTTGAAAGTGGGCGATTTCCAACAAATGGCAGTCGTTGGTGCGCGTAGTACCGGAGATCCATCGGAATCCAAAATAGGTAAAATTATCGAGCGCCTCGAAATGAAGTTTGAAAAATTAATGCAAAAAGACAATCATCGTAATAGGTCACGTTCAATCTCGTCACGACGTGGTAGCCGCGCAGACACACCAAAACGGGCAAAGGAAGAATACTGCTGGTATCATCAAGTACATGTAGAAAATGCTCGTAAATGTCGGACACCCTGCACGTATGAACAATCAAAGCCAAAACACTAATACAAATTTCGGATCAGGCGAGCAGATCTGAAAATAGCCAACGAATTGCTCGCATACTTGTTCATGACGCCAATACAAAAACCAAATTTTTAGTTGACACCGGCGCAGATGTGTCGGTGTTGCCTGCACGAAATGTCAAGACATTCGGAAATGTAAGTTCGACGAATATCTACGCCACAAATGGACCACCCATAAAAACATATGGCGAAAAGCGACTGCGGCTATCTCTTGGCTTAAGGCGTGATTTTTTATGGACGTTCATTCTAGCCGATGTCAGTTCTCCCATAATAGATTCCGACTTTTTAAGGCACTACGATCTTCTCGTAGATAGTAAGCGAGGTATGCTCCTAGATAGGCATACGCTTTTAGAAACGAAAGGTACTTTCACGCAAGCAAACGTATCACAGATCTTTGGTTATGACGTCCACGGAAAATACGCAAAATTACTGCGTGATCAAGACATCGTCACGATCAACGTAAACAAGAAACCTGTCAATTTAGATGTGACACACCACATCACAACGATAGGTGCACCTGGTCTTTGCAAGGCCAAGGAGGTTAGCGCCAGACAAGCTGCGTGAAACGAAAAAGGAGTTCGAATACCTGCTGCAAAAGGGTATTTTTCGACCGTTCAAGAGCAACTGGGCGAGCCCCCTACACTTCGTTCGAAAGCAAGACGGGAAATGGAGGCCGTGTGGGGACTATCGAGCACTAAGCGCTATCACGGTGCCTGATAGGTACCCAATTCCATATCTACACGACGTTACGAGCATTTTACATCACAAAAAGATTTTTTCGGCAATCGACCTTCAGAAGGCCTATCATCAAATACCCATATAATCATGCGATATTCCTAAAACGGCTACAGCCACACCATTTGGGCTATTTGAATTTGTTTTTATGACATTCGGTCTAGAAACGCTGCACAGACATATTCACCAGGTGCTAAAGGGACTCGACTTTACCTTCGCATACATCGATGATATTTTGGTGGCTTCGGAGTCTGAAGAGGAGCACGAAAAGCACCTGCGAATAGTGTTCGAACGCCTTCGTCAAAGTAACCTAGCAATTGCACTCGGCAAATGCAAATTCGGAATGAGAGAGCTTAAGTTTCTTGGCCACACGATAAATGCAGAGGGTATGAGACCACCCGATGATAAAGTTGAAGCTGTACGCAATTTTTAATTGCCAACCGTAGCCAAGGAGTTGAAGAAATTCCTAGGTATGATTAATTTTTATCGATCCTTTATTCCACATGCGACGAAGAACCAGGACATCCTTCAGCGCCTCATCGAAAAAATGACAATACTACTATTGCTTGATCAACGGAAGCCAAGGTAGCCTTCAACGCGTGTAAATATGACTTGGCGAACGCAACATTAATTAGCTATATGGCACCGAATTCCAAACTAACCTTGACAGTAGACGCTTCAGACGACGCGGTAGGAGCTGTGCTGCATCAAATTGTGGATGGGCAAGTTCAACCTTTGGGTTTCTATTCAAAGAAGCTGACAACTGCGCAGAAAAAATATTGTGCGTACGATAGAGAGCTCATCGCTGCGTACCAAGGTGCACTCCATTTCAAATACGCTCTCGAAGGAAGGGAATTCACGTTGTTTACCGACCATAAACCTCTCATTTTCGCGTTTTGTCAAAGCAGCGAAATGGCACTCCCACGAAGAGCACGTCAACTTGACATAATTAGTCAATTCACTACAGATATTCGTCACTTACCTGGACGTGACAATAACATAGTCGATATGCTCTCCAGAATTAGCACAATACAGAGCGACGCCATCGATTTTGATGCTATGGCGGTAGCGCAAGCGAACGACCAACAGCTCCAAGACCTTCTTAGTTCAGGTGAGAATAGTTCAACTTCATTAAAAAAAGTCTCACTTCCAGGCTTACAAGAAAAACTTTTCTGCGACGTCTCCAACGGAAGAGTGCGACCTTACGTACCGAACAGCTTTCGGGTAAAGGTGGTTCATAAGCTACACAATTTGTCTCACCCCGGGAAAAACAACGCAGAGGTTAGTAGCGGAGCGATACATTTGGCCTCGAATGGCCGTCCAAGTTGCTAAAATTGTTCGCGGATGTATTCCGTGTCTGAGAGCGAAGATACAACGACACACAAAGTCACCACTAGGAAGTTACGCGAACGTGGATGATAGATTTCAGCACATTAATATTGACATCATTGGACCACTACCAACTTCCAACGGTTTCCGCTACTGTCTTACGTGTATAGACAGATTTTCGAGGTGGCCTGTGGCCGTACCTCTAGTTGACATAACAGCAGAGAGCGTAGCTAATGCGCTGATTAGTGGTTGGATATCAGAGTATGCATACCACAGAAGATTTCCACCGACTTAGGTCGTCAGTTCGAACCAGAGGTATTCAAATCATTAACGAGAATCCTGGGCGTACAACATTTTCGTACTACACCATATCACCGCCAGTCGAACGGGCTTATTGAACGCTGCCACCGCACACTTAAATCGTCAATTAAGTGTTGCCCTACCAGGAACTGGAGCTTTGCTTTACCTCTCATCCTTCTTGGAATGCGTACTTCCGTGAAGACAGTCATCGGCGCGAGCCCCGCAGAAATGTTTTATGGTACACAGTTACGAATACCAGGGGAGTTCCTACACGAGAGAAAAAATCAACTTACAGAAGCAGAATTCATCGAAGTTTTAAGAAAAGCAATGAGGGATTTGCCAACAACAAAACCAGTTCGACACGGAGAAGTCTCAGCTTATGTACAGCCAGCGCTAAAAGATTGTAAATATGTTTTCGTACGAATGGATCGAGTTCGCGAACCATTGGAGCCAAACTACGAAGGACCATACGAGGTTATATCGAAAAACGAAAAATACTTTGTAATACGAATCCGACAGAGAGAAGCAAAAATCTCTATCGATCACAGTACAAGGTCCACAGATTGAGCCCGCGACGTCCACAACTCCGGCTCCACGAAGCGAAGACAATTACAACGCAAAAGACGCAGTGGCTGTAAAATATTCATCATCAGGACGTCAGGTCCGAATCCCTCTTCGGTATGGTTAGTCGAATAACTAGCCGGGGGTTATTGTGGTGACTGGCAGATAGCCAAGAACAAATTTTCTTTCATTCGTTCAAACCGCCACACTGGTCGATTTCAACGTTATCGATAACGCAAGGAACCGATACTTATGTAAGATCGCTGGCAACGACTTTTCCATCTTCCCTTTTTTCTTTTGATCTTAGATCCGATCACACGTGTAAAGCGAACTTTGTAATCACCCCTATTCTGCATTTCGATTACGTTCCCGTTCTACGCTCCGCTTAAATCGAAGTTCGGTATTCTGCATTACGACGGAATCGTAACGAGAAGAGGAAGAGCAAATGATTTTTCGAAATCAGCTGTTAGTACGGAATGTGTGAACAATGGAACAAAATAAATTAAAGAAAATTTGTAAAAAACACTGAAAAACGTTAATATTTTATTATCCAAGCCATTTTGTACAAAGAAAAGGAATAGAATATATTGCCGCCGAGTTATATTTTTTTGAGTGAAGAGCTTACATAATTGTAAGTGTGTTTTTGTTGTTCTTTTGTCCAATTCCCTGCCGTGGCCACCAAGTTTTGTTAAAACGGATTCCTGCACGAATATAGTTGACATTATCTGAATTTTATGGATGCTAATTTCATTGCAGTGGCCTAAAATACTTTATGAAGATTTATTTATTCTTTCCGCAAGGATTGTTTACGTTTTCGCTTCAACTTCCTCTACTCCGGCAGCATGCTTTGGCATATAACTGGACCCAACAAACAGACAAATTATAGCTGTCTATTATAATGGAGGCAACAGCCTCGGCATTATTTGTGGAGTTGGAAAGCAACGCATACAAAAATGGCCAAGCGAGAATGGAAAGGCAAATATTGCGAGATTTGTGTAATCCATTTGAGAGGAGTGAATTGTAAGATATTTAACTTAAAAGTGGTAAAGTTTAATGACTTATTTTCTTATTTAGGTTCAAAAAAACGTTCGACTCAATAAGGATGCTTTCAAGTATGTGTTAAATACATTTGCGGGGCAAATACGTCCAAGGACTTCGACATCGACATGTTGTTTTTGACCTGGAAACATATAAAAAAAAATCATAATCAAACCTTTTACGTTTCTCAACAAGTTTTACTTATATTTTTGCTAAAATTCGGTTATAAATTAATAAAAAAATAAAAAGAAAATATTTTTCCGCCAACCAATTTTCAACTTAGAAAAACGGAACTACGATCGAAATGCAGAATACACAAAATCGAACGATTCGAAGTTGGATCGAAAGAGATTGGAACACAGAATACCAAAATCGCCAAATCGAAAAAATTCCAATCCAAGTCGAAATGAAGAATAGGGCTGAATATTTCATTTATAGGTAATTAAATATAGATTAGAACACAAACGTACATATGGGGTATTCCATCCCATTTCAACCAATTTTGAACCCGACCCCTTTAGAATTGGCTGAAAGTTTTTCTTCTTTTTCTAACTTACGAAAGACGTTTTTCAGAAGTTTTTCAAATTTTTTCATCCAACTCAAAAAAAGTTATGAATTTAAAAAAAAAACACCGTTTTTGTTTTCAAAATGTTATAACTTTTTCAAAAATTGACCGTTTGAGATTTTTTTAAATTTTGTTTTTAAATGTACTTTTCGGAAAAAATTAAAAAAAATTTTTTAAGTTTTTTTTGTTGGTAATTTTTCAGTTTTTCGAGATTTTTCGAATTTCGCCCTTTTTTTTTCTCATAAAAAACTTCAATCAATTCTGCAATCATCCCCATTAATCCCGGAGTGGACCGAGAATTTTTTTTTTTTTTTTTAATTGAAAAAAATAAAATTTTTTTTGTATTTTTTCCGAAAAGTACATTTAAAAACATATTTAAAAAAAAATGATCCCAAACGGTCAATTTTTGAAAAAGTTATAGCATTTTGAAAAAACACCGTTTTCCAACTCAAAATAAGTTTTAAATATTTTTCAGCCAATTCTAAAGGGGTCGGGTTCAAAATTGGTCGAAATGGGATGGAATACCCCATATACTTTCATTTGGATAAACCAGCATACCCAACAGGTGCTTTGAGTATTGAAGGCGAGGTCAACATGTATCTTTCAGACCCTTTTTTTTAACAATTTGAAGAAATTGAAAGAATTACCGCTATTGGAAAGTGCTTTCAGAAAAGCAAATACGCCATTGACATCTTCGGTACCTGTCGAGAGGCTTTTTTCATTTGCAGGAATTGTTAACGCACCCCGACGCCACGGTCTTTCCGACGAGCACTTTGACTGTGATGAAGGCCAACTCGCATTTCCTGAAATAATTTATAAAATTCCTACTTTACATCTGTTAATTTGGTGTCGTATTCCTTGTTGCTTTTTTAATTTAAAATGCTGCTTAAATCCTTTGTTGTTACATATTTCACAAATGCAATATAGAAAACAGGATTCCGGCACAGATGTAAAATGTGTTCCTATAAAAAAATTAGTGTTGATGAAATTGTAAATTTTTCGCATGAATTACCTGGCTTTATATGGGAAAAGGTTTGGAAGTATGCTTCTAATATCCCTCACTAAGGTAGGCAGCTTGTCGTTTGTGTGAGGGCTTAGCCGAACACCATAGCGCCCGACTATGAGGCGCAGCGGTTTAGGACTGGCATCTACGCCGTTTCGCCTCAGACGGCGGAATGTCGGTGACCAAGAACTGCCAACCCCCTAATCCAGGGTGCTATTCGGACCATGCCTATTGGACGATTTGCAGCCAGGGGACAAATTCGAACGAAGCCTTCCGATACCGGGCCACTCGGGAAGTATTGATGGCCTTACCACAGTAATGGGCGCCGCTGTGGAGGAGGGTTCTTTCCCCGTATATAATACTGAACCGCTCAGCCCGCCCTGTCGCGTAGGTGGTCGTCCGACCAAGATGAACGACTCATTATCTAATTTAAATAAGGATGACGATAATGTGAGGGACGAGTAAAAAACCAAAGAGGACAAAAACGCATTAAGCGATGCGTCGGTCTCGGGGAGCGTGAATAGTGCTGATTCAATGAACTCCGTGTTGGAAAAGCATACAAATGAAAACGGAGTAGGAGAGTGGAGAAGGGTACTCGGCAGGGGATGTAAGAGAGCCCTGTCGCAGTACCAAGCAGCACTAAGAATTGTCCAACGCCTGGGAGCAGTGGTCGACCCAACAGAAGTGGAGATCGATGAATGGGTTCATGAGGCGGTAGAAGTAGGTCGAAAGCAGTTCAAAAGGTTTGCTGCGAGAAACTCTCGGCACTGCAACCGGTACGAGGAGAAAGAAGTGTCGAATGGCAGAATGAAGAGGCAACGTTCGGCGGAAGGCGAAAAGTCTGCTTTCAAGAGTCTGAGCGGACTCAGTCCCAGAGCCGCGAGGCAGGGCATCGGCATAAACAAGATAATTAGGCCTAAAGCTGTAAGACAGATGGACCCAATGGCGAAATAGCTACTACCTCGAAAGCTGCAAGTCATAGGAAGGACATCAAAAGTGGCGAAGTGCCAACTAGGGAAGTAGGAGATAAGCCAAAGGAAGATAAAGCAAAGACTCCGGCTTTTTCCGAGAAGATGAGTGATGTGGCAAGGTAGTCACTGACTTTGGCGCTGATTGATCGTAGGAATCCTTTCGGACAGATGACTCCTGAAAGGTGGAGATCTGTAGAAAGGCAGCTTATTTGTTTAATGCTTAAGATGATACGGGAACAACCACGTAAGCCCCTGGTGTGAAGATGATAGCGTCCGCATCGCGAGCATGCTGTGGCTGGAGGAAGTGGTTGCAAACCTTCAAAGCCAAGGTACAAACGCGAGTTCGAGGTGGTGGATAAAGCGCAAATCCCCACGGTACCAAAAGTTAAAGTATGGATACCATGCGTGATGAAGTCGAAGGATACACTGCGACTTCTGCAGAATCAGAATCCGAATATACCGACACAGGATTGGACGTTGGGATCTATACATTGATTTCCATTGTGCTGCAATATCACCATGCTCAGCGCTATGATTCGAGCTCACCTGTTATATGTTTAAAAATTAATTAAAAGAATCTGAAAAGTCCTTATCTAACCCAAAAAACACAATGATAATACAGGCCGACAGCATCTCAGACCCAGAAACCGGACTATATATTTTCGAAGGATTTTGATGCTATAAATCGAAATCTGGCCTCAAAATTTCTCTATCAGCTCTGGTTTTCGAGATATCCTAACCTAAAAGTGCCTAACCCCTAGAAACCACCCCTACCACACCACAAAATTTCAAAATGCGATATCTCAGCGAAAAAATATTTAAGCAAACTCAAGGCCATTTGAAAGAAGACTTGTATTTAAAGATGGCGTCCCTTAATTTTGGTGAAAGAAAACATCTGCAAGACTACATAACCGCATATGGGCAAAAACGATGTTTTTTGCACTTTTAGGTTAGGATATCTCGAAAAGAGCTGATAGAGCAATTCTGAGGCCAGATTTGGATTCAGCGCATTGTAAACCTTGGAAAATATACAGTCCGGTATCTGGTTCTGAATGTTGGTTAAATTTTGTCGTTAAATTTATCCATCGCCTTTGGCGATAGAACTCTGGTAACTCGAAGAGATGCGTGAGCGGTTTTTGCCGCAATTTTTAATCCCCGGAATTTTTATTTACCCTGATGAGGGGAACATAGACACAAACACGACGTGTGACCCGTTACTATCACCGCACAGAGGTTGAAGAAGCCATGAAAAGAGCCAAACCTTCTAAATCAATAGGTCCAAATGGAGTAGTCACGCCAATGCTAAAACATCTTTGCGCTGAGGAAGAAAGCTACCAGACGCACGTTTTCAAGCCTGGGAAACCGGCTAACGAAGGTGAGTTATAACGACCGGTATTACTCCGTTCGCCAGTAGCGAAGACATTGGAAACCTTCCTGCTCCGTCAGTTTAGTGCAAATCTTCCCCTAGCCACTCATCAGCATGGCTTCCGCCAAATATATAGCACTACCAGCACTGTCAAAAACTTTTGACACAGTCAACCACGGTACTATACTCCAAAATATAGAAGATTTACCCTTTCTCCTTTGTATAAAAACATAAACTGCAAATTATCCGAACCTAGCCGGCCAAATCTATGGTCACTGGTTTGCGCTACCGATTGTCAGCCATTAAAATATCTTAGGAGTAACCTTCCGCCACACTCTCACCTTCAAGATGTATGCCATCGACGTTGTATCTAAAGTACAAATTCGCAACAAAATCCTCAAGTCACTTGCCAGTAGCACTTGGGGAAAAGATGAAGAAACGTTGCTAGCCACGTACAAAGCAATTGGCCGGCCATTCAACAGCAAATCTAAACTACGATGATACAATGTTACCATAACCTTCCTCATATATGGCGAGAAGAAATGAATTGCAAGTTATTGAAGGCAGTGCTTGTGTTTTAAAAATATTTTCTTATGGTCCAAGAAGTTACTATGGCCTCATAAAATCACCGCTTGAATCGCAAAATATTTTTTACACTAAGAATTTTTCAATTACTTTTGCAATTCCTTTGAGGAATGGGAGATTCGAAAGTATTTTTCCATTTCTAGTAATGTAATTGGAAAAAATTTTCAATTACATTTGCAATTCCTTTCGAAAGTACTTGGGCAGAAATTACATTTGAACAAAGTATTTTGTTTTTTTTTTTTTTTTCAATTACAAACAAAACCTTTTTTGTACTTGAGCCTCAAAAAACGAAATTACTTTTGGTATTTTTTTTTTTTTGAGGAATTGAAATGTAATCAATTCCTTTGCTGTGGAGGAAAGGAATTGATTACTTTCCTCAAGTACATGTAATGGGGAATCGACGGGTATTGATTACCTAAAGTAATCATTACTACCCAGCTCTGCCTGCAAGGCAGATGAATTTTCGCTAAGACACTTTTTATGGTAGAAATACACTCGGAGTTTTTTGCCAAATCACTGCCGCGGGGCGATCCCGTTTACAAAAACTTTTTTTTTTAATTTTCGATGTTGCTTTGCCCGGGACTTGCACCCAGGACCTTTGGTGTGGTAGGCGGAGTACGTTACCACCTCACCAGGGCGGCCGCTAATTTATTATTAGCTCAAACAGTTTATAACCTATAAAAATACAAACAAACTTTAAAACCAAGTAAAATTCCTTTTGGGATGTTCTATCGTCACGGGTGGGGCATTTGTACTCAATATTTCATTTTTGTTGGCGCATTCTGATAAATGTTCAGTTCCATTTCCATGATTTCGGGTTCTAATAGATAGGTGCAGACACTTAAAATTGAATCAGTACAGTTATGTAAAAAAGCTTACAGTATCTAAGTAGACAAGTTTTATAATAGTCAAGGGTGGGACGAAAAAAGACGATATGTTGTTGTTGTTGTTGTATCGATTAGGTTACTCCCCGAAGGCTTTGGGGAGTGTTATCGATGTGATGGTCCTTTGTCGGATACAGATCCGATACGCTCCGGCAACACAGCACCATTAAGGCGCCGGCCCGACCATTTCGGGAACGAAAAAAAGTGTAGTAAAAAAGACGCTATCCATTAGTGAAGTTAAGACTTATAAGAACTCTGCAAATATATGGAAGTAGCTTGTTTTGTTTAAATACTTTTAGATAAACGAATATTTAAGGAATCCAATAGTATACGACACATTTTTCTTAAATGATTTTATAGTGTAAAATTAAGCATCACGGGTGGGACAGCATTTGTGAGTGGGACATGCTCGAATGAAAAACGTTAAATGAACTTGTTAATATAAACAAAGTATTCCAAAGGTTCAAGATATGTTTCACATCGCGGGATCATTTCGTGGGCTAAACAAATTTGAGTTACGGAAAGTTTTAAAAAGTTTCGCTTTCTTAGGTTCTGACTCAGATTTAAGGGCCATTAAAAAACCTACTTCATAGATAACGTGTTTTGATTAAAATTTCTATTGGACGTAATTTGTTGATATCTATCTCTAGGATAATAAGGCATATTAGCAATGTCTGCTCATTTCTAATAACATTACTGCATATTTGTCACGGGTGGGACGAACTTTATTGTTGAATAATTCTTAACAACTTGAAAGAAATCAAAGCTGAATTGTTGGATATATTTAAAACGAGTTTCTAACATTTTACAACAAATATCAAAAAGAGAACTACTTGTAAAATTTAGAATAACAACTTTAGAATAACAACTTGACAAAGAATAAATAAGAATATAGGGCTCATATAATTTGGTGTTTCAATCAGCTCCATTAAAAAAAAGTTTCCTTATTAATCACTCGAGTGTTAAATCACAAAGTTTTTGACATCTTTTTCTATCTAATTGAAATGGTTCAATCAACACTTTACTTTAAGAGGAAAACAAGTATTTAAAAAGCATTTAAATAATAATATCCATATTTTTCGGTTGATTGAAGGTTTTAACAACATTTGTATCCACATGGTATCCAGTTTTGTAAGAAAAATTATCTCCGCACCAAGGTTCACTTTCTCATGGAACCTCCCTTTTGAAAATCTTATACTTTATTTCTACTTAAAGCTTTATTAGAGATTTAAGCCTCTGAAATATTTTAGCGTTAAGACCTAGTTTACATATAACATTTTGGTACTTAACTCCTAACCGTTTATTAAACAACTATCTCACATGTTACAGATAATATTCTAGTTCATAGGGATGGATAAACGCATAGATTATCTATTGAGAATTTATTGCAGATTAGTTGATGTGTAAACTTTGTCTATATCTTAATTTAAGATTCATCGTACAACCAATCAATCTTCAAACATATGTTCAATCAATACAATAACCTAAAATTCATGCATCGTGTTATTTTTTGATAGGATTAAAGTCATACTCAGAAGAATTAATAGAGAATTTGAAAATTTAGCATTTTTTTTACATTAAATGCAATCACAGAATTTATGTTCAAGCTGTGTATTCAAGCATACCGACGATATTGAGAGTTTGTGTAGGAATGTGTAAACGTGTCATACGAAAAGTAACACTTTATTGTATAGGATCTCTTTGTAAGAAATGAGTTCAAAGAATTTCAGAACTATGGTGATGTTGAGCCATATTAATACTTAACAACTCTGTTACTCGTTGGCTCACGTATTGAGAACTAGTGGGAGGCGATTCGACTATATTTTGGAGCCTCGTTCCTGTAAGTTCGTGACGATATTCATACCATAGATAAAGTGTTGCAACCAGGAAAAGTTCGTCTGACGTATACCATCTAATTAAGGAACATTTCAAGTCCATTTTGAGCAATATATTCCATTGCTACAAAGTGGAAAATTTTAGGAACATTGAACTTTAACTTCAGGCCGGATAAAGAACATCTCTACTACTAATAATTTAGAAAAAAGTAAGTAAGAAAAAGAAAGACAAGTAGTGTCTGCTGTTCGGCGCAAATTTTTTCAACATCACCTTGTCAAAACCAAACTCTGCATATTGGACATTAAGTCTTAAAAATGTAATATACATTCAACAATGTAAAACTGGTTTTATAATAAATGTATGTCGATGCAGTCCTCTAGTATTAACATGCATATTACTTTTAGTTCCATTATTTTTTTTTTCGATGAATTTTGGTCCCAAATGCAAACAAGGTATGGTAACCGTGTTACCTACCCAGAGATGTAAAGCGTGTTGCACCCAAATTCTAGCAATGGCAAAAAAAATCTAAAACAGTATCAAGAGCGCAAAAGGGTATGCACCAGGCATGCTTAACCAACGAACCGATATCATTTCGTTACGATAATTAACGTTAATAAACGAAACAAAGCCATTTCGTTTCGTTTATTAACGTTAAGAACGTCAAATTAACGAAATGATTTCGTTTCGTGTTCTGCCATATAAAAACGAAATCAAATCGGTTATGTTGATTATTAATTTCAAACTATGCTGGCAAAGCTGATTGATGGCGGAGTCATTAAAGGTGAAAGCATTAGCCAAGCTGATTGCAACTTTTCTCATGAATTTTGACAGTACGAACATTTCTCAGAGTATTTTTGACATTACCACCAACGAATTACACAAACAAATTACATGGAGTTTGTGTGTGTATGTGCGCTCGTTGTTACCATCCTACGGCTTCACCATGGCTATAGCATTGCCAGCACAATTCAAACATAAAGTATCACGTTTCTGTTAACGTTTTTAACGTTAACGAAAGCTTTTCGTTTCGGTTAAAAACGAGATACATTTTATCTTGATAATTTCTTTATCGATAATATTTCGAAGTATTTCAACCGAAACGGTGGAAATTTTTTGATAAACGATTAGCTTAACGTTAAGGTGCATCCCTGTTATGCACCATTTAAAAACATATGGCCATAAGGAATAACCGCCTAAGTTCTATGTAAAAGTATAGGAGTTAGGCTGTTATTCCTTGTGACCATGTGGTACTAAATGTTGCATAATTTTCTTCGCACTTGATACTGTTTTTAGAAATTTTTGGCGATGGAGTTTTAGCAATAGCGACGGTTGGATTTCGGGGGCAGGTGATGCTGGGCATGCACCGACACATTTGTTTTACGTAGTGAAAGTAAGAGTGTTTAAAATATCTCAGCGCAGCAATTCTGCACTAACGTTTTTGGGCATAACAGTTCTAAGGCCAGAACTTCCAGACCTCTTTAAATCAGAGTTTACCTACATAGAATGAAAGGTTCAACTCATATATTTTTGACAAATATTTGAAACTAACTCTAAAATAAAAAAAGCTTTTTGCGTTCCTGCAAGTGGGCCTAAGTGGATATTTTGTCCCATATTGTTCTCTTTAATATATTCGACCTGCTACAAATCGACCCGGTATAGCGTATATAATACACACATATGCAGATAGTATGGGAAGTGACACATACCAAAGTCTCATTGAAGAATAAAGATGTTGCAGGGACGAAAAATAGTGTGAAGCAAGCTTCACAAAACCTCTAGTAGGTCACATTTACCACTTACAACTACCACTGTCTGTATTTGTTATTTAACAATTATTTGTAGTTTTTTATTCAGCTAATCTGTTCAGAATTTTAATTTTTACTCTCTAGAACTCCAATCAGGGTATTTTTTGTGCTTAAATTATGATAAAAATTGTGTTAAAGTTTGTGGTGTGGTGAAAGTGACCTACTAGAATTTTTTGAAGCTCCGCTGCTTTCCACTGAAGTTCGCGCATGCAACATCTTTATCTATTCTCCAATCAGTTTTTGCACATACTTGAATAGCAGCAGATACCGCGTGCGCTCGGCTGACGCCGTATCTCTTGAAGTGTTCTTGTCTTCTGCGGTGGTTTGTCTTGCGCCTGCTTCTTTTGTTATTGTTTTGTTTTCAACTTATTGTTTTTTTTTTTACAAAAGTAGGCGGCAGCTAAACGGGTGCGTCCAAAATATAATTTATGTATTTACATATGTATGTTGTTATTTATTGTTGCCGATCTGCGCCTGCTGCTGTCCCGAGTGGCATTTTTTTATATGGATTTTTAGAGGGCTCTCTTGTAAACAAATGAAGAATTTCAGAGATTTTGCCACTTTTCAGCTATTGCTACATCTGTTGTGTGCTCTAAACGTTTCTATGGCCTTAATTGTTTTGTTTTTTTTTGTTGTCCGGTTTGTTGATTATTTATACACATGCATATGTATACATATTTGTATGTATACTTTATAAATATGTAAATAGTTATTTCAAATGTGGCGTATAGAAAATTTAACACCTGTGTGATAGCAAATAATATTCTTTGGTATTTATCTCATGATTTTCGCAATCATCCATTACACTCCTTGTGCCAGTGGCATAGTGTTGTAATGCAATAAGGCATACATACATACTTGCACGCGTGTATACATATGTATTTCTAATAGAATAGAAACCACCACCGATGGCTATTGACAGAACGAACCCTTTTGTGAAGCGTATAGGAATGCCATCGCCACTGTTGTCGACAGCCAATAATGTTAACTACAACCATATCATAAAGAGCGGTGTAAATGCGTCAATGGAATGGAATATATGCTAGAGTAGCGGCCTTTGGCTGGAGTGACGTGATTCGAAGTCTTAAATGTAGTCTAACGTGTTAGGGACAAAGGAAGGGCGCGCCTATTCCTTTCCTTAAATTTCAAGAATGCAATTGGGAAAACTGGCAAGGGTTACCCAGTAATTAACCGTTTGTAGAGTTGAATTCGCAGGAAGAATCGAAGTTTGTCGCTTAGTAGCAGCGTTTAGCAATACAAATTTTAATATATTTTTATACGAATGAATACATTTGCCGAAGTATGTCAATTCAGCTTTTAGTAAGATAATCAACCCTTGCGTTGTTTATTCACATTAATTTTCCCGTATTTTGCTGTTTCCAGTGATTCTTTTATATAGCCCCTTTTCTCGCTGTCTTAACTTTGCGATTTGGCTTTTAGTCTCCTTTCGGCTACAATACTGCCAGTTAATATGCCTTAAATGCTTCTTCTTCTTTTTGATTTTATCTGGATATACGTACATACATACATGTATAAAGGAGTACACACGCGCACTTTCATATCATATACATGGCTACGAATACTGGAGATTCCCATTATCATTTGCCATTTTCGGGGTTTCTATTAATCAATTACGACTCAAATTGATTCATTTTTTATTTTCACTTTTGAAATAATTCTTTTTGCACATTTTTTATTAATTTTCATTAGATTTTCTGTAGTTTTCACAATTTTTCTACACGCGTCTTTTTGGATGAAATATGCACTGCGCTGTTTTTCTCTGTATTTTTCTACGCGCATCTAACCGAAACTGAACTATTCGTTCATTTGTAGGAAATTCCGGAAGCTTTGCAATAAAAAATAAGCTCTTTTTCGTAATGAGAATTCACCATACCTTCGCAAGCGAGAGCGCATGTACATATTCACGTTTAGGTTAGCCATTCACACCAGACCAGTCAACAACACAGTGTACGAATAAAGTTCAAATTATCATCCAAAAACTCTTCGTAGTAGTAATTCAGCTGCAAAATCTATTACCTATTATATTTCAAATGCAGACAAAACTTTATCGCTAAGTCAAATTACAAAAGCTACTTCCAACAAAAGCAAGAGACACCAACATATTGTCCCAAAAATAAAAAAAATTTTGAGTTTTTTGTTTGTTTTTAAAATTTTATTTTTCCTCACCATTTCTCACAATAAAAACAATATGGCTACTCTGTCATTCTAAACGCAGAAAATATTCTACACTCAGAGAACGCACCACTTGTCCTGTAATATTCCTACTAGCTGATCCTGCATTTAGCACCAAAAGTTAAAAATAAAATGTAGGTATATTTTATGCATTCAAATAATTTACAAAGCTGCAGCGCACAGAAATTTAAAAATTTTCTATTCAAATATATATACATATGTAGGTAAGAGTCAGTGGCGGATTTACGGGGAGGGGTTTCGGGCTCAAGGTACGAAAAATACTTTAAATTTGGTTCAGCTTGTAAAAAAAGGCATCTCACGATTGATAAATGCAAAATTGAAAAAGATGGTGTAGAAGTGAAGTATTTTTCGTACCTTTTTTATGAAATGAAAATTGGTTCATAGCAAAAATCGGTCAGTAAAATATGGCTGTATATTCAAGCTTTAAACACATACAGAATAAAGAAACAAATTTTTTCCATAAATATTTCCCAACAATCGCCTAGGTTTTTTTGAAAAACTCTTCTAGTACTTCGTTTACAGAAAGTGGTATATCAATATGGATATTCAATGAAGCGAGTCCATTCAAACGTTCTTGACTGATTGTACTACGCAAGCATGATTTTAACCTTTTGAGGGCAGAAAATGTGCGTTCTGGTGTTGCTGTCGAAACTGGTAGAACGGCTAATATGTGCAATATCTTATTTGACATGTTCGAAAGCATTTGGATTCACCATCTGAAAAAATGCGATAAATTAGAAATATAGCATACAAATTTTGTAGGTAATCATCAAAATTTTACCAACCTCGCCTTCTCCACATTTTGGCTTCCATTGCAAACTCGGGTTTGGAACAATTCACAACACTTTAATGAAATTCTTGCAGTTTATTGCATTTTTCAGCGTTGTATTCATTTTTCGGGAACAAAACACCGAAATTTTCGAAAATTAGTTGGTGTTTCATGTAACGGCTCTTGATATGTGTTATGAATGCATCAAGGAATGGAATATAGAATGCAATTCTATAATAATCTTCGACGCTCTCAGTATGAACCTTGCATCTATTTAATTGATGTTTCCTGATGCGTGGTTTCTTGTGCAGCGCAACTCTATCAACAGTTGCAAGCGCATTATATAAAAAGAAAGGCGAAGCCAATTGTCAACCTCACCTACCCGTGGCGAATCCCGTTTCATTAACAGCCGAGGCTCTGGCAAACCCGAACTCCTGAAGGATCAAGGGGGTGGGAGGGCGGTATGGCCTAGAAGGTTTCATGTGGTCATAACAAATCGTTTCCCGAGATGGTCGGACTGGTACCTTTATTCTGCTTGTTACCGGAACCTACCGGATCTGCATCCGTCAAATGACCATCAACAACGATAACGCTCCCCAAGGCCTTCGGGAGTGTCCTTATCGATACAACAACAACAGCAACGTTTGGAATTGCACGCTAGAAATAGCAGCTTGAAACCGAAAAGTTTGTGCTGAAGTTTTGTCGTTTTTCCCTTCTGCTATCTCTTCAAAGGCTTCGAATATTGCTGGCTGAAGTTCAATGTAAGTGGATACCGCTTCATGATATTGGCCTATCTTGTTGGGCAGACGCTTTGCAATTTTTGTCTTCGACTTTCTGTTTATACTCAGCTGTACTTGTATACAGTGTACTATAACTTTGATTGGATAAAGTTTGGTTGTACAGGTATAAAGGAATTGAGATAGATATAGACTTCCATATATCAAAATCATCAGTATCGAAAAAAAATTTGATTGAGCCATGTTCGTCCGTCCTTTCGTCTGTCCGTTAACACGATAACTTGAGTAAGTATTGAGATATCTTCACCAAATTTGGTAACTAGCTTATATGGAGCCATAATAGATTGGTATTGAAAATGAGCGAAATCGGATGATAACCACGCCCACTTTTTATATATATAACATTTTGGAAAACACAAAAAACCTGATTAAAAAAAAATAATAATAAATGTAAGGCGCGATAACCTCCGAAGAGATCTAAGGCCGAGATTCAGATGAGTTTTCACTGAGAGCTTTTTATGGCAGAAATACACCCGGAGCGCTTGCCAAACACTGCCAAGGGGCGACCCCGCTTAGAAAAATTTTCTTCTAATTTAAAAACCTTATTTATAAAATTTTGATGTTGCTTTGCCCGGGGTTCGAAACCAGGGCATACGGTGTGGTAGGCGCAGCACGCTACCATCACACCACGGTGGTTTAGATTCAGTGGATTTAGTTAATAATACACCTAGAATGTCGAAATTTGGCGTGTGGACTGATATTGAGACTCTTGAAAAAAATGTTTAAATGGGCGTGGCACCGCCCATTTGTGATAAAATCAATTTAACAAATATTATTAATCGTAAATCAAAATTCGTTAAACCTATCGTAACAAAATTCGGCAGAGAGGTTGCCTTTACTATAAGGAATGCTTTGAAGAAAAATTAACGAAATTGGTTAAGGGCCACGCCACTTTTATATAAAAGATTTTTAAAAGGGTTGTGGACGAATAAAATAAGCTGTATCTTTGCGAAAAGGTATTTCATTTCCCAAGTGGATTTATAACAATAAATAGGAAAAACTTCAAATTTTAAAAAATGGCCCTGGCATCTCCCCTTTTATGACTAAACAATTTTCTATGTTTCGGGAGCCATAACTCGAAGAAAAATTAGTTCAGAATAGAACCATATGTATATGTATTGTAACGAATTTACTTGCAAATCCTCTTATTTGCAATCCTCTGCTAAGTTCGAATCACTAAACTGTTGAATAAATAACTCCAATATGTAATAATGCAAAATGGCCTTTATTAAAGTACTTCACCATAACACTCAAACTGTGCAACGAATAGCTTGCTTAATAACCAAACTGATTGATAGCTCAAATGAAACTCTACTATTCAAAATAATACTGCTCTTGCTCGCTAGATAGCGTCTTAGTCGAATCAAACTGAATTCCAGCGCCTCTACAATTGCCGCTTTTATACTCTCGGATTTCAACGTTCGCATCTTCTAGGCGCTTCCAGAATCTACTAGTCCAGCAGCTCTCAAACTTCTCAGCTGTAACTACAATTGCACAATTTTATAGTTTTTCTCATTGCATACTTTCAGGAGTCTCTCAGATATATGCATGTTTGACTCTCCGCTGCTAGTATACGTACATGGTACATATGTGTAGACGCAATTATTGTTTCGTTTATGTAGATACATAATGATTGAATTATTGATGTGAATTCACGTCACTGCTTAGCATCGGCTTAGAGACGATAGCATCGCTCAGTGCTGCTAACATTCGTTACAGTATTATTGCGCAGCCTTGTAACACTATTAAGCATGGTTCAATTATGTACAGGTTGGCTCATCTCATCAGCTGATTTTATTTATGTCATTGCATGGTCGAAGGGATTGTCAAAAGGAGATGGCAAACTCAAAATGAAACCAACACATTGGCAACATTTTACTTACACATACAAAAACTGCTAAGTTTTATGTTTCCATTCCATACCATTCGCACCAACCCCAATACACAGATTTTGACAATTTGAACAGACATATTTTGTTCCTTTACAGATGAGCCAACCTGTATGTAGTTGAACCATGCTATTAAGCACATAAAACAAACAACAACAGCATTTCAAGTGTACAGCTTGCTTACTTGTTGCATAATCGAAATTTTTTCTGGAGAACGTTTTGCCTTTTTGGCCATCAGTAAAAATCAAAATAAATGCACCCTGCCGACATCATGTTACAATCAAATATACGACATAAAATAATGAAATAATAAAAAAGAAATTTGCAGAAAAGCTAATGGTTGACATTTTTGATTTAAAAACAGGGTAAAAGTCTAGAACAGGGGTCTACTGCTAATAAGCGTCCAAGGGGGAGAGGTGTCATAAGACGCGTACTGACTTCGACAACATTAATTCTAAGGAGGAAAATAAAAATTGTATCTTTGTCCCGAGATATGTATTTGCAGTTGAAGTTAGCAATTCGCATTTGGTTGTTGTGCACTGACAAAAATTTAGTGTACAAAGGGATTTTGCACGGGATTAAATTTTGATACCACTCCATTGGTGGACCGGCCAGTGTAATTGTTTATAAGCGCGGCCGAATGCCGCCAACGCAGAAAGGTATTCTGCGCAAAAATACTACGGTTTCGGAGGAAGCCGGGTCATTTTTCGGTTTTTTAATATCTTTTGAACGAGTTCAAATTTCCGCCTTCTGATTATTAATACTGATGTCAAGACGCGTCGTTTGGCACCTATCTCGAGATTTTGGACGCGTATTAGCAGTCGACCCCTGTTCTAGACTATTACCAAAAACGGATTATTGAAGCGTCTCTGATGTAAAACTTAGCATAGGTTTACCAAATCCATTATATGTAGAAAAAGGTAATTTCTGGGTATATTTTGGGATTTTTTTTTACAAAATGTTAATACTAGAAGCAAACCACCCTACAAGAAACGCTGATAATTTTACTAATACACTCATACTGTTTTCACACAGAAACTTAATGATCTCATTTCACCTGCTAATGAAATCGTAATTTTTTTGCTTTCACACAGAAGTAACTGCTCGATTAGTATGAAGGATGAGACAGACAATCATGGCGGAACGATACAAGGTGGGAGCATGTTGACATACCTACAAACAAAAAAAAATCCATGTACTTTGTAAATTCGATGGACAAATGTCAAAATCGTACTGCGCCGGTAGTTGATGTATCAAATCAAATAAAAAAGGTTATAATCAGCTGTTCGATGCGGCCACCTTGTATCGTTCCGCCATGCAGACAATGACATTTGCTTTGAAAACTAAGAAACGGAAACGGAAGCGTAACGCTGCCAACAGAGTTGCATTGTGCTTTTGACTTGATTAGGCATTCGATTAGCTACTAATGAAATAATAATAGATTCGAATTTTGTAGGGAAGATTGAGCTTAATAAGCGTCTTAATGTAGAAAATTGCCTTTATTATTCAATAAGCCGTCTGTGTGAAATTAGTATAACACTTGTAATTGACAATGCTGATCCTGCGATGACGTAAACATTGATACTCAAATTTATGTATGTTCCTTCGTTCGCTCACGCATGTCCGCATGTTCCCAACGTCAGCCTATAATCAAGAAAAAGGACTCAAACTTGGAAAGCTTCGGACACCTGGTACAGAACAAAGGAACATACAGCAGATACCATTATGCATATGAGACAGATACATAATTTTCAACGAAATTTTATGTATGCGAGAACAGTTTATCCGATTTAATCATGTTGTCACTACTGACTGTCATATGACAATCAAATGATTATCACAGTTGTTTTGTTATTTTTTAAATTCCACCATTTTCAACCGACGAAAACCATATAAAAAATAAGTTTAAAAAATGAAAGAAAGCATTTCAAAGCTCCATGCTAAAAAAAAAAATCGAAAATAATATTAAAAAATACCAAAAGCTGTCGGAATGTATGGGGCGCACTCAACAAATTGATACGCGAAAAATAATAGTGGCTAGTGGTGATTCATTTTTAAATGTGTTTCCGCATGGGGAAAGCGCTCTTCTGTTGTTTTATTTTCTGAATTTAAATTGAACATTCTGAACTCGAATTCTTATAAAACTATTTATTTTAAACAAATAAGAAACACGCATGCTTTTATCACGTACGAAATTAAAAACGTAATGATATAAAGTAAATAAAAAGCAAAAAGCATTGTTTCATTTTTGGCGGAATATAACAATGGTCATTTATGATAGTATAACAGTCAAACCTGATATCTACAGTAAACTATCATTTATGACACTTTTTGATAGTTAGAGTGTCAGCACTGATCCAGGAAAAGGAATGAGAGTGAGCAGTATGGCTATATACTTCATGAGTAGGCCATGTTGGTGTATAAGAAGCAGACAAAAACTCACACGTACACAGTTGTTTACATCACATTTGCGCAAGTCCCCTTAAGTTTGTGATAGAAAGTTTGTATGAGGCGCTGATCGTTAGGTTGACATTGCTGGCAATCAGATGATAGTCATATGATAGTCAGTATTCTTGTAGGGCAGTAGACGCTCACAAATAAGAACCACTTTGTTTATAGGGTGATTTTAATTTCTGAAAAATTCTAGTCCCTGGACGTTTTTTACAAATTTGACATTAATAAAGAAAGAATATTTAAATAAATGAAATGAATGAACTATTAGGAAATTTTGTCTTGATCAATTTTATTAATAAAAACGAGGAAACGTAAGATAACAAATCCAGTGAAATACTTATTGTATGCTTTTTCCCATTAAAAATATCTACATATACGTTTACACCAGTGGTCCCCAAAATGAAAAATGTAGCTGTGTGAGTAAAACTAAAATCATCGTATTGGTAGGGGTTTAGTTGTTGATAAAAACTGAATGAGATGGGACGTATGCATGCATGTTTGTTAACACACAAAAAGTTATTTGTAAATATGCCATACAAATACTACTTTATTGCTTGAGTCTAAGGAAAAATTTAAACAAAATAAATTGTTAACATTAAACCATGAACATTCTGCGCATGAGCGCACATCTAACGAAAGCTGTTGAGAACCGCGACGAAACCCCAACGAGTACCGAATGAAACATGAGTAAATTGAAAATTCCCCTTTTAATATCTATTTTGCAACAAAAAAACAAGATACGATAAAGTTTCGATTTTAATTTCAGCGCGTGTAATGTATTGCAAAAGTTGATTTTTATTTCTGGAAATTCTTAAGTCCCCATTACTGATACTTAGCATAGACTTGACTTGACTTGGCGTAAACTTGGCAACTTAGCCACGATTATACTCCACTTGGCGCATAAAATCTGGCATCATAATCAGCGTTGAAATTTATTTTTAAATAAATGTCAATTTGTATGACAAAATGTCAAAATGAAATGGAAGCAAACAAATGGCATCTCAAAATGTAAACGTCACTTAGAACTTACATAGAAAATCAAAATTAAACAGACTTCTAAGTCAAGTTAAGTTTTGAGTAATCAGTAACATGCAATGTTCATTTAACAGAACTGTAAGTGACAGTTCGCAAGCCAAGTCAAGTCTATGCTAAGTATCAGTAATGGAGCCTTTATTCTTCGTTTAAGTCGCTGTTTACAAACAAATACTTTTATTGCTGGAACTCGTTACTTAAAGAAGACGTGGTGACGAAGAAAGCGGAAGGGCACCGAGTCGTTTATGCTCGGCAACTCGCTTTGCGTTGTATTTCTTCATTTATCTTCAACATTTTTTTTAAAACTGCTACTTTTTTTGCGTTTTAATAATTTTTTTTTAATTTTTATCCGAAATAATCCGGGCTGCTCAAAATTTTTTATATGGAAGTGCGAATCACAATACATGTACAAAATTGTATGTGCACTGAAACTTTTTTGTATTTAAAAAAATATATTTAAAAAATTTTAATTGTTTGAGCTCGGAAAAAGTTGAATATTTGGTTTCATGTTACAAAATATTTGCTTAAAATATTACGTTGTTGTTGTTGTTGTTGTAGCGATAAAGTTGCTCCCCGAAGGCTTTGGGGAGTGTTATCGATGTGATGGTCCTTTGCCGGATACAGATCCGGTACGCTCCGGTACCACAGCACCATTAAGGTGCTAGCCCGACCATCTCCGGAACGATTTATGTGGCCACATTAAACCTTCAGCCCATGCCCTCCCTCCCCAACCCTAAGTTCCATGAGGAGCTTAGGGTCGGCAGAGCGTCGTCTGTTAGTGAAACAGGATTCGCCGCGGATAGGTGAGGTTGACAATTGGGTTTGGAGAAGCTGTATATTGCGCTGGCAACCTGAAAGGTTGCGCTGCACAGCCCCTTGAATCTGGTATTTTAGTCGCCTCTTACGACAGGCTACCTACCGCGGGTATATTCTGACCCCCTAACCCGCTGCGGCGATAGTTATATCACCAACATACAAGAGCCAATAAATTTAATTCTGAAAGTAGCGAAAAATTACATTGACCTGTAGCCTCAAGTTTTGTGGGACCATATATCGTCGGAATTTGGGTTTCAATAATAATACTAAAAGTGAGTGTAGAGATTTTCGCGAATGTTGCATTACAAATTGACTTTGAAAACTTTTGAAATGCAATTAGAGGGGTCCGCATGGTTTGTTTTAAATTTGTGTTCAAATTTACATATATATCGCAACAAATTTAGTGAAATTCCGCTTATTTCAATCCTTCTGCTAACGATCGAATCGCTAAACTGTTGAATAAATCACTCCAATATTCAGTATCGCAAACTTGTCTTTATTTAGATTACTTTGGAAGTAGTACAATTATACTTTAATATAACGTACTTCACAATAGCGTATGTGAATCAAACTGAATTACTGATTACTCAGCTTGCGCTGCTTTTATACTCTCCGTGGCTTCGTTCGCATATTTCTCCTAAGGTGTAGACGTTTCACCTTTTAGAACTTTTGTATCTCCTGCTTGGTTAGTTACCAGCTAAATAAATACATGTATATATATTTGTAGTTTATAGCCATATGCGTGTGTATGTGTGAGTAACTACTTCGGCTGATGATATGTGTGTCTGAGATAGCTCTTCGACGCCTTCTACATCAGTGGTGCTAGCTTTAATGTGTACACATACATAAGAGTGGCTGGTTCATGTTTTTGTTGTTGCGTGATTATTTACTAACAGCTTAGTGATGCTAATATTCGTCACAATGTATTAGCAACAGAGACTATTGAGGTGCTGAAATACTATTTGAATTTAATAAAATGTTTAACAAGTAAATTTCCAATCAATAAATGTCAACCAATGTAACCAAGAAAAATAATATACCGAATTGAAACAAGAAGTCACAGAAACTAACGAGAGTCACTAGTTCAAAATGAGTGCATTGCTAAGTGCATTCTGAACCACTAATAGCTCGCCATCTATCTCTTTTACATGTTTTTAACTGGCGAATTTAACATGGCGATGTCCTAGGCGGTGGAAATTGAACCCGCTGCTTTAACTTTTCACTAGTTCCTAACTATATACAAATTTCTTTTTGGTAATAGTGTTGAGAAAGAGGCATACTCATATGTAGCCGCAGCTCGTTAAAGCTGGTATCAGTTTTTTTTGTCGATTTTATAACTAAAAATCTAGTTATTAACGAACTAATACTTATTTGGCACTCTAGGTCTAGTTCTGAGCCAGAATTTTGTATCACTAGTTACTGACTTCCCTTGAGGCTAATTAGCTAATATCATATGAAGTTAGAATAGGTTCCTCTTGTTTTGGCACAGAGTTGCTTACATTATTTGGTCATATGTGCCATATATCAGCTCCGCGGTCAATTATCTATTTTAATTTAATTTATGAATCAATTTTGATTACAAATGTTTTTGAATAATTTTTAGTTGTCAAATTGTTAGTGTAAATTTTCTTATCATACACAAGTGTCATGGTGGAATAACCAGGTGAAGTAAGCCGTCAATTGTCTCGCTCTAAATTCTTCTTTGTTCTGAAAAATTTTCACCAATGTTGTCCTCGAAAAGTGTTGTTTTTTTGCATTTTTCAGGGGTAAAATATGGTAGTTTTAGTACTTTTTACACATTAACCGTAGGATAATATCGATGGACCTTTACTAGATAGACAGAGATTCATCACTTGGGTATGTTTGGTGTTGGCTTCCATAAGTAAGGCCGTGATAAACTATTACGTCCATATATGTACGAGTATGTATGTTTAATTTGTTAAAAAAAAAAATTTAAACAGGTTTTTGTTAAAACAAACTATTTGTATTCACGTCATATCCAAATAAGGATTTTGGCCTGTGCAGCGCTAATGAAGACATGCGAGGAATGTTTTTGTCATTCCTACAACAAGAACACCAAAACTGTCGTATTACACCTTATTTATGTAAACATTTAATTAAAACAATGGAATTCTAAATATATTTACAAAAATTTGTAGCTCACTTTTGTTTATTTGCCCTATAAATCAGACCACTAAGATAACAGGAATGTTACAGTTAAAAAAAAAATAAATGTAAGGCGCGATAACCTCCGAAGAGATCTAAGGTTGAGCTTCTCTTCCAATTTGCGTCGTGCTCCTCTTGATTTTCCCTACAAATTGGTCGGACGGGACCTACATGTTTTATGTCGACTCCGAACGCTGAGAGCTTTTCATGGCAGAAATACACCCGGATCGCTTGCCAAACACTGCCGAGTGACGACCCCGCTTAGAAAAATTTTCTTCTAATTGAAAAACCTTATTTCTAACATTTTAATGTTGCTTTGCCCGGGGTGCGAACCCAGGGCATACGGTGTGGCAGGCGGAGCACGCTACCCTCACACCACGGTGGCCGGGTGTTACAGTTAAGGATTGTAATCTAGAATATAAGAATCCGGCTCTATCGGATCAGCATCTTCTGGTTCTAGGCCGACTCCCGCGGGGCTAGTACATTCCCTGACATATTTTAGTAAAAAATAACTTGGTAACATTAGTAATACATGATGAGTTCAACTATCAGGAGTTTTTAGGAGATCATATGATCAAGATTGTAATATATTAGATATATGTTTTACTTCCGACACTCAACTACAAATCATGGATGGAAACACATTTAAAAATACTACGGTCACTTCCAAGTCTGTAAAACTTTTCATCAAACCCGAAGCCAATTTAAGTGCGCAAGGTTCCTACAGTTCAACTAAATAATGGATAACACCTCTCCCTTTTATGTCCGGGTTTTCAATGAAAGTTTCAACTGCAGTTGAATTTGAGGTCAGTTTACTTTAGACGCATTATTGAGATTTACTGCTCATCACAGTTTTAGCTTTTTATTTTTATTCGATGCCAAAAAGAGCCTTTTGCTTTGGCGTTAGGTGGCACTAATATGCTGAAAAAACAGTTTCTGTAATGGCTTTCGTATTAAGGTATCTGTTTTTCTACTCCTGTTTTTTCGAAGCGTGTACAAATTTTACCCTCTTCTGACCTTTGAAAATACATCCCTACGATTTCAGATAGCGTACATATTGTCTTTTTTTATTTACTTCACCAGGTGATTCCACCATGACACAAGTGCCTGAGCTTCATACGGGAGTGCTGTTTCTTGGCACTTTCATAAGAAATTCGAGCATTTTCATATGATTCGAAATTATATGTGAGGGCATATGGGAGTGCTATGAAAATTTTTTTTATATTCAAAATGTGAATTTAAATCTGTGCCTATGATCCAGGGCAAAACAAAAACAAAAGTGCTACACATGTATAGGGGTTGAGCAGCTCTGGAAATAATGAATATTTCGTGCCGAATAAATGAAAAAACTATTTAGAATAAAATTTAAAGGAAATGCCAAAAAGTAGCATAACGTGAGTCGCTGTGTGTAAATGGAATGCGGAACAGCAAAAGAGAAATTGTCGTTAATGAGCAACAAAAATACTCATTTGTAACTAAGACTAAGAGATCTGCATTTTAAAATGAAGACGTACATAAAGGATAAATATATTTATAAAATTAAAAAAATGCGTTAGTAGAAACTTTATGCGACGTTGATATTTCTGAGTACAGTTTTAGGATCATTCTTCATTTCTTTCTCATTTGAAAAAAAAAATGCATTGACCTTGGCAGTTTTGGAATCAAATTTCCTGTTGCATCGCGGTTCAGAATATTGGTCCAGATTTCTTTCAGTGAGACAAACTTTTCACGAAGCTCTAAGGTAAGGTTTAGTACCTTTTAATTCTTATCAAATGATACCAACAACAAGTATTTTTTAACGATTTGGTAGATATCATCATGCTGATTAAAATAGCAAGTTGAGTTGGACCAATAAAATAAAATAAACACATGGTGCGATTTACATACGTCCGAAGATATTTAGGCCGAGCTTCTCTACCAATTTGCGTCTTGCTCATTTTTGATGGTCCCTTTAAACTGGTGGGAATATTTTTTACCGACTCCGAACACCGTCTGTTAAGAAGATGAATATTACTGGTGGACACAGGTTCTGTTGCATGGGATTTTATGTATGATTTTTAATTTACTTTTTACCCTAATTTCGAATGTAGAAGCCGTTTTTTCCTAGCAGCTTTATTTTCTTTTATGGATGGATTCGGGAGCTACTCTAAATGCTCTAGCAGTTTTCAGCCAACATATGTGCATTCCAGTGTCCTTGATGTTGCTCTTAATTAGTGCGAAGGTCCCCTGATCTTCACTGAGATCGCCCAAATTTTCAGGAAAACGGTCCAAGATCTTTAACTAAGGCATCTAATTCATTGTGGTTAAAAAGTTTAGGCTCACTAGGATCGATAAAATCAAAATCATTGTCATCATCCTGATCATTGTTGCTCGATGCATTCTGCTGACTTAAATCCTCTGTATGATGCCAGGATTTACTGGGTTCAGATTCTGATGAATGTCTAGCACTAAGCACTGGTCGAACAGTAGTCAGTAGGTAGGGATAGATCCATTTAGAGTGATTTCCGCGGTTTGTTCCTGTTATGTTTACCACACAGAAATAACAATCAATGTGATGGTATGACGGTTCACTCCATATCACAGGAGTTTGGTACTTGAAATTAGGTCTTTTGTTATTTGCCCATAAGCGTAATGACTTAACACAACTCTTAAATAAGAAACTTCGAATACAGAGTTTGTTATTATTTTCATATGGTGATCCGAATAAGTCCATATAAGCTCGTTTTACTAGGTCTGACAGATTCAAACGAAATACATACGTTTTCCTAGATGAACTCATAATAAATAACGCAATAGATTACAGCAGTTACTATACCTACTATGGTAATATGTCAACTGAGAAGTGTTTTTTTGTATGGTGAGCGTATTTTAAAAACTCGAGCTGCTATAAGAAATTTGAGGGCAGTTTTGAACTCAGCGACCCTAAATTAGTGAGAAACAAATGAAAAAATGTAGAAATAGTGCTAGTAAAATCAACAAATCGGTTCTGTTGTTCTTGACTTAACGGAGATTCGGTGAAATTGATCGAATTATAGTTAATTCGACCGAGTTCTTTGTCAAGCGAACAAATTAGTTTAGTCATTTCAACAGAAGATAAATTGTCGCTCTTAAGTAAACAAAATTTTGTAAAATTGACAGATTCCTAATCAATCTAACTGATTTTTCTGTTAACACAACTGATCTTACAGGTCATTTCAACGGCGATCAACTATCAATACATGAGCAAATTTCAAAGAGAATTTTACGCTCACTGCGCTCTCTACTTTGTACTTATGACGATGGTGCCACTTGTTAAAAAAAACAGCAAAATAAGAAAACCATCAAATCGAAAAAACACACATAATGGGAAAACAATAAAAAACTAGTTTTTCAGTTATCAATACAAAACCAAAAAAAACCCTTTTTTGGATTTACTGTGCAAAAAATTATGAGATACCGGGACATCTATTTATCGGGTACAATTTTGCAGCTTCTCGTCCAAGCGAAATGCAAAATTGCGCCCCCAGCACTCTTTCCTGTTGCACATATGTGATACTACATTTCTCGTAGGTTCCTCCCCAAAGACTCCATGCAAGGTGAGTCTTTCTTCGTGGAAACGGGGGAGTGGAACATGACGTGTTCTGCGTTTTATAACTCCGTGGTACACATTGGGCAATGAGGATCTTCCTCTATCCTACGCTTCCATAAATATTCTTTGAAACCGCCATGTCCACTCATTATCTGCGTGAGATAGTAGTTCAGTTCGCCGTGTTTCCGCTCATTCCATTGAGCTACGTTCCAAACTAGTGTGAAAGTCCAACGCCCTTTACTCGAGGCCTCCTTCTTGTCTTCTTCAGATGGTCGCTCGATATTAGTGTTATACAGATCGGCCATTTCGCTTGCCAGTAAGTCCACTGGGATTTTCCGAGTTAGAACCAGGATCGCGTCGTCGGACACCGTCCGATAAGCACTTGCTATTCTTAAAGAAGCAAGTAGGTACGCTGCTAATATATATTTTTGATGGGTCTGTTTAGATCCATACCACACTGGTGCTGCGTATAGTATTATTGAGCTGGTTACTGTGGACAATAGCTGACATGTAGCTTCGCTCGGACCACCAATGTTAGGCATTATTCGCATAAGTGATCCATTAACTTTGGTAATTTTCTCCCCCACCCCTCTGAAGTGCTCTCTGAAAGTTAACTTAGAGTCAATGTGCACTCCTAAGTATTTTAAGGAATCCTTGGAGGTGATTTGATGATCCCCGACAGTTAAGACTAACTCGTTCGCCGACCGTTTGGAGCTTACTAATACCACTTCCGTCTTTTGGCTAACCAACTCCAGTCCCGTATTGGTCAGCCATTCCTTTATACTTGCTACGGCGTCATTACATAATGCTTGAAGCAGGTCCAGTTTCTTGGCCACTACTACCACTGCAATATCATCAGCATATCCCACAATTTGCGTGTTTTCTGGTAGATCAATCTTTAGCACCCCGTCATACATTACATACAATTTTGCAACTTCCCGTCCAAGCGAAATGCAAAATTGGGGCCCCTTGTTACAAGAGTTTTGTTTGAACGAACAGGATTTTTGCAAATTTAGTAACATTTTGAGTTTTTACGAATTTTTCTCTCACGCGAACGAATCTACTAAGATAATAAAAAAACATTCTTTTTTAATGTTGATGTTTCCAACAAAATGAAAGTTTGAGTTGTTTTGGAATCGTTTCAACTTAAAGTGTTACGAAAATTAAACTTGCCGAATTACATGTAAAGTTAATCCAGTGGTGAATTACCTTCCTGCGATTTGATTCTTTACATAAAACAAGTAGGTCCCGTCCCGCCAATTTGTAAGAAAAATTAAAAAGGAGCACGACGCAAATTGAAAGAAGTTCGGCCTAAAATCTCTTCGGAGGTTATCGCTCCTTACATTTATTTATTTATATGGCAACATAGGTACTTTCATACAAAGCTGTCGCAACAACTTTTTTTTGTTCATTTGACTACTAAAACGGTCAATTACGAATCAAAGATTTGTGCGCACTTAATTCAACATCTTGTTGCGATGGATAAGAATTGACAGAAATTTTGTTTGAATTGACCCGTATTGCGGTTGATTTTACCAGTCTTTTTCTTTCAGTGTATGCAAGAGACAAAAAGTGCTATTTTGTCCACCAGTGTATTAACTGAGAAGTTCTTCGTGGTATAAATACACCTGGAGGTTCGAGCCCCTTTAGAAAAACCTTTCTCTAATTGAAAAAAACTTGTTTATAAATTTTCGATGTTGCTTGCCAGGGGACTTGAACCCAGGACCTTCGGTACGGAGTACGAAACCACTACAGCACGCCGGCCGCCAGTTGCACCAGTACTCAAACCGGATTGGGGGTGAGTGAGACGCAAAATTGAATATAAACAAGTAAGTACTCAGCTGAGAGCTTTGGATACAACATAAGGGAAAATCACCATGTAGGAAAATGAACCTAGGGTAACCCTGGAATGTGTTTGTATGACATGGGTATCAAATGGAAGGTATTAGAGAGTATTTTGAAAGCGAGTGGGCCATAGTTCTATAGGTGGACGCCATTTACGGATATCGCCATAAAGGTGGACCAGGGGTGACTCTAGAATGTATTTGTGCGATATAGATATCAAATGAAAGGTGGTAATGAGTATTTTAAAAGGGAGTGATCCTTAGTTCTATAGGTGGACGCCTTTTAGAGATATCGCCAAAAAGGTGGACCAGGGATTACTCTTTTTTTTTTTTGTTTTTTGTGTTTTTTTTTTTTTGTTTTTTTTTTTGCGGTGAGGCTGAAAAATGCCTAATGCACCATAATTGCTGCCGTCGCAGCAACCGTGTGTCCGTAGACTAAAAAACCAGTCCCGTTCTGGAACCGTCGCCCACCCGGCACCACTATAGCATTACTTCAGGGTGGCGTTCCATATTTCTCATTTTTTAAGAGCCTACTGTTGTCCCTGCGTCCAGGTTCCCGCTATTTGCTCTGAGTGTCCATTTAATCGCAACTGCTTCGCATGCGCATTTCTCTGCGCTCCCTCTCAGCATCCATCAGGCGTGTCATTACTATAAATGCCATTTCGCTCACTGCAGTCCAGCACTCTTTCCTGTTGCACATATGTGATACTAAATTTCTCGTGGTAGGTTCCTCCCCAAAGACTCCATGCAAGGTGAGTCTTTCTTCGTGGAAACGGGGCAGTGGAACATGACGTGTTCTGCGTTTTCTATCCTACGCTTCCATAAATACTCTTTGAAACCGCCATGTCCACTCATTATCTGCGTGAGATGGTAGTTCAGTTCGCCGTGCTTCCGCTCATTCCATTGAGCTACGTTCCAAACTAGTGTGAAAGTCCAACGCCCTTTACTCGAGGCCTCCAACCGTTCTTGCCACTTAGCTATTGTTTGTGTCCTTGTTCTTTTCTTGTCTTCTTCAGATGATCGCTCGATATTAGTGTTACACAGATCGGCCATTTCGCTTGCCAGTAAGTCCACTGGGATTTTCCGGGTTAGAACCAGGATCGCGTCGTCGGACACCGTCCGATAAGCACTTGCTATTCTTAAAGAAGCAAGTAGGTACGCTGCTAATATATATTTTTGATGGGTCTGTTTAGATCCATACCACACTGGTGCTGCGTATAGTATTATTGAGCTGGTTACTGTGGACAATAGCTGACATGTAGCTTCGCTCGGACCACCAATGTTAGGCATTATTCGCATAAGTGATCCATTAACTTTGGTAATTTTCTCCCCCACCCCTCTGAAGTGCTCTCTGAAAGTTAACTTAGAGTCAATGTGCACTCCTAAGTATTTTAAGGAATCCTTGGAGGTGATTTGATGATCCCCGACAGTTAAGACTAACTCGTTCGCCGACCGTTTGGAGCTTACTAATACCACTTCCGTCTTTTGGCTAACCAACTCCAGTCCCGTATTGGTCAGCCATTCCTTTATACTTGCTACGGCGTCATTACATAATGCTTGAAGCAGGTCCAGTTTCTTGGCCACTACTACCACTGCAATATCATCAGCATATCCCACAATTTGCGTGTTTTCTGGTAGATCAATCTTTAGCACCCCGTCATACATTACATTCCAAAGCGTTGGACCGAGAACAGATCCCTGTGGGACGCCTCCTTTGATTTTGTACTCTTTTGCTCCTTAATCCGTGTCAAAAAGAAGTACTCTGTCTTTAAGATAGCTACCTATTATTCTGCGTAAGTAAGCTGGAGTGCCGAAGCTTTGCAGCGCTGCCATTATCTGCATCCAGTTCGCAGTGTTAAAAGCATTCTTGATGTCCAACATAATCAGTGCACAGAACTTCCTTTTATTTTGGCCTCCAGAGATAGCTTCTCTAGCTATATTGACGACTTTTTGTATTGCATCTACGGTGGATCTTGATTTGCGAAATTCATATTGATTATTCGATAAGCCACCTGGTCTTTCTAGAGTCAGCTGCAGGTGCTCACTAATTATATGCTCGAAAATCTTCCCTAGGGAATCTAGCATACAAAGTGGCCTATATGAGGATGGTTGGTCCGGCTGTTTACCACGTTTCAGCAATAGGACAAGTCTTTGTCGTTTCCACGCGCGAGGGAACACGCCTTCTTGCATACAGGCATTAAAAAGATCAGTAAATAATGTAGCCCTAGTTGTGATCGCGGCTTTAAGGGCTATGTTTGGTACTTCGTCGGTTCCTGGGGATTTGTTATCAGCAACTCTTTTTGCAGCGTCCAGCACCTCTTGCTCTATAATTTGCGGAATTTCCGTACTTTCTAGATCCTCGCTTGGATAAGTCCAGCGATCTTGCGCCGGGAAAAGTGTTTGAACAATAATATTCATCAGTATCGGGCACGTAGGTTGCTGTGATATCGGTCCCTTAACTTTGTCCATCACAGTTCTGTAGGCTGATCCCCAAGGATCTAGGTCGACATTATCCAGCAGTTCCCTAAAGCATAACTTCTTGCTATTTTTTATGGCATTTTTAAGTGCCTTTCTTTGTGCGATATAGGTTCTGTGTAACTCCGCATATCGTGGTGATGAGCGTGCCCTCTGCGCTATTCTTCATGCTTTGTGACATTTTCTACACTTTTCCGCAATTTCGTCATTCCACCAATATACCGGAGTGCGCTGTGCTTTTCCGCGACTTCTGGGCATGGCAGCATCACATGCCATACATAGCAACTTAGCGATTTGAACCGACTGGTCTTCCGCATGCGATTCTCGTACTATAGGGTCCTTCCAGATAATATCAAATATTTGTGGGTCGAAAAGGTGCTGTTTCCATTTCCTACTTTGTCGATGTCTTGCTGCTACCGTTCGTGGAGTTTCGACCCGCTCTACGCTAATAGCTTTATGGTCGATGTGTGTGTAGACGTTGCTTATGGACCATTTTGCTCGTCTTGCTATTTCTCTGCTAGCGAAGGTGAGATCTATAATGGATCGTCTGGTACCTGTATGGAAGGTATATATCCCTGGTTCATTTAGGAGTTCTAGCCTCAAAGAAGTAAAGATTTCGGGAAGAACTCTCCCTCTTTCGTTGGTTCGTCTACTTCCCCACACAGATGACCATGCATTGAAGTCTCCACACACTAAAAGCGGGTGTTTACCTCGTGCTTCAATGGTGATCCCGTATATCATGTCTTCGAACTCGGCGATGGGCATGCTCGGAGGGGCATATCAACTGAAGACGTATATACCGTTGATTTTTGCCCACGTGAATCCTGCTCCCCGTTGGCGTCATATTTTCCTGTGGGAGAAATTTCCCTGGTGCCCAAATTGAGGCTTTCCCTGCTGAATCTGAGTACCAACCCTGCTCCTGGCGATTTTTGTATTGTTCAGAGAGTACCACTATGTCATATCTTCCTTCATACACTGTTTGGGATAATAGCTCCTGGGCTGCCTCGCAATGGTTTAAATTGAGCTGCAATACCCTCATGAGACAGTCATTTTGCTGCCCTCTCGTTGTGGGCATTTAAAACTGCCTGCTGAATGTTGTCCCCCACATAGCGCGCATTTCGGTGCGTTTTCGCAACTTGCAGCCTTATGACCTTCCTGGCCGCATTTCCTGCATAGGCTAGACCTATCTACAGTCTCCTTACATTTCTGAGCTATATGCCCGTAGCCCCAGCACCTATAACAGCGTTTCTCTTGCTTGAGCTCTCCATTTCGGCAGGAAACCCATCCTACCCGGATTCTTTGCGTATTAAGAACCGCCTTGGCATCATCCGCTGTAAGGCTTATAAGTGCCGACTTCGTGCCACTGTACCCTATGGGTATGCTTTTTATGGCAGCCACATCTGGAAGTTTGATGTTGCATTGCTCGTGGAGGGCGTTGTAAATCTCCGCGGGCGTAGTAATCTCATCGAGATCTCTCCACCTTAGTGTGACCATTTGGGACTTTGTTATAACTTTAGCCGAGTCCTTTAGTACCGCTTCAATTTCTGCTTGGTACGCGCTTGTTTTCCCATCTTGCGATTTTTTCAGCTCTCGTAACAGCTCTCCTTTCGCCGTTCTTCTAATCGTTTTCACGTCATCACCCAGGGATTTTAATTCGTCGCATCTCCTCACTTTACGCAATATGTCGGCGTACGTCGCATCCCCGGCCTAGCCTTAAGTGCTTTTTTCTTGCTCTTCTTTTTAGCTAACTTCCACTCTCCCGTCTTTTGGGCTGCAGTTTCCTCTTTCCGCTCCGTCTTCTCTTGCGTTTCTTGCCGTCGTTTGTGACCACCCACGTGCCCTGGCAAGACGTCTTTTAGTGTAGTAGTGGGTTTTACCACGTTGTTCTCCTTGGTCGATTACGAATTATCCCTCGGTCGCTTTCCTGGGGGTGATGGATTTCTATCCTTGGCACATTCGCTTGCACGCAATTTATGTTCTAAATTCTTTACCTCTAGGGCCGACTCGATGTACAGCACTTTTATTACGGAGGCCAAGCGCTTGATTTCCGCGTGTATATTATTACGCCCTATGAAGAACTGCATCAAGTCTTCAATCGCCTTTCCTAGCTTGGTCATCTTTTTTCTCCAGTGGGGTTTTGCTGATTTAACGCAGCTGACGCCTGCTTAATTAGCTCACTTAATAATGGTGTGCCCGTTTGAGCCTTGCTGTCGGAGCTCTTTTTGCAAAGCTTCGGTGTAGCACCCGGCGACAACGCTCCTAGCTTGCTTTCGGCCTCCGCTCCTTTGAGTTTCGTTACCATTTGCGACGAATTGTTAAGGCCGCCAGCCGAAGGGCCACGCCCTTCTGGAGAGCGAGCTAGCTTCCTTCCTACGAATGGATTGAACGCCATTTCATTCTCCTGTGTTTGGTTTTTTATTTTTGTATTGTTGTTGCTCATCATTTATTTAATTGGGTCCCCATTTGAGGCCGCTATCTTGGTCCGAGTGTGACGTTACCTATATAGATCCCGTGGTTGTCTATGCGAAGGCAGGGAGGCCACGTGAAGGTTGACGCAGTCCCTCATGAAGACTGCGTTCAGAGCCAGATCAGTATTAATCGGGAGGATCTCAACCGAACCTGCACCACCAACTTAATGCTGACGGACTTTGAACGTACCCCAAGGCCTGCCAAGGTTTTAACGGGACGGAGACGAATGGGGCATTAACCGGAAAGTCATTTTGGCGGTGTGTCAAGCCGTGTACTGAGATTTCCGAATGCCACATTCGCCAGCCCTTAGCAAACATATCCGAGTCGTTGATTCCAGTATGCCTTAATTAAGACCTTACTGGGCTCAGTCTTAATGTGACAATCACCTTAAATTTACAAATAATTTACCTCTTTACCTTCCTGAGTGTGTTTCCCACGTCGTATAGTTGCTTCCCTATCTTGGGTAGGTATTCCCTCGAAGCAACCCCGTACTAGGCTGTGGATGCTTAATTCAAGGCGGCATCTACTCGCCCTGCCACTGGAGGTTCTCAGGGTGCTTTAGGCCTTTTAAGCCAAACCCTCCTCACTAGCCGCTCTTGGTAGAGGCCTGCTTATTTGATATTCGCAGCTAACCTAATTAATAGGCCGTTCACTGTCCGCCAGCAGTGACCCCCTTGGCCTGAGCTCAGCCTAGGGGTGACTCTAGAATGCGTTTGTACGATATGGGTTTCAAATAAAAGTTGTTTATGAGTATTTTAAAAGGGAGTGGGGCTTAGTTCTATAGGTGGACGCCTTTTCGAAATAAAACTATAAAGGTGGAGCAGGGGTGACTCTATAATGTGTTTGTTGGATATGGGTATCAAATTAAAGGTATTAATGTGGGTTTTAAAAGGGAGTGGCCCTTAGTTGTATATGTGAAGGCTTTTTCCAGATATCGACCAAAATGTGGACCAGGGTGACCCAGAACATCATCTGTCGGGTACCGCTAATTTGTTTATATATGTAATACCACGAACAGTATTCCTGCCAAGATTTCAAGGGCTTTTGATTTCGCCTTGGAGAACTTTTTCATTTTCTTCTACTTAATATTTTAGGTGTCACACCCATTTTACAAAGTTTTTTTCTAAAGTTATATTTTGCGTCAATAGACCAATACAATTACCATGTTTCATCCCTTTTTTCGTATTTGGTATAGAATTATGGCAATTATGGTAATTTTCGATTTCGAAAAAGTGGGCGTGGTCATAGTCGGATTCCGGCCATTTTTTATACCAATACAAAGTGGGTTCAGATAAGTAAGTGAACTGAGTTTAGTAAAGATATATCGATTTATACTCAAGTTATCGTGTTAACGGCCGAGCGGAAGGACAGACGGTCGACTGTGTATAAAAACTGGGCGTGGCTTCAACCGATTTCTCCCTTTTTCACAGAAAACAGTTATCGTTCTAGAATCTAAGCCCCTACCAAATTTCACAAGGATTTGTAAATTTTTGTTCGACTTATGGCTTTAAAAGTATTCTAGACCAAGTAAATGAAAAAGGGCGGAGCCACGCCCATTTTGAAATTTCCTTTTATTTTTGTATTTTGTTGCACCATATCATTACTGGAGTTGAATGTTGACATAATTTATTTATATACTGTGAAGATATTAAATTATTTGTTAAAATTTGACTTAAACAATTTTTTTTAAAGTGGGCGTGGTCGTGCTTCGATTTTGCAAATTTTTATTAGGCATACATATAGTCATAGGAGTAACGTTCCTGCCAAATTTCATCATGATATCTTCAAAGACTGCCAAATTACAGCTTGCATAACTTTTAAATTACTTTCTTTTAAAAGTGGGCGGTGCCACGCCCATTGTCCAAAAGTTTACTAATTTTGTATTCTGCGTCATAAGGTTAACCCACCTACCAAGTTTCATCGCTTTATCCGTCTTTGGTAATGAATTATCGCATTTTTTCAGTTTTTCAAAATTTTCGATATCGAAAAAGTGGGCGTGGTTATAGTCCGATATCTTTCATTTTAAATAGCGATCTGAGATGAGTTCCCGGGAACCTACTTACCAAATTTCATAAAGATACCTCAAAAATTTACTGAAGTTATCGTGTTAACGGACAAACGGACGGACATGGCTAAATCAAATTTTTTTTTTCGATACTGATGATTTTGATATATGGAAGTCTATATCTATCTGGCGGCCACCGTGGTGTGATGGTAGCGTGCTCCGCCTACCACACCGTATGCCCTAGATTCACACCCCGAGCAAAGCACCATCAAAATTTTAGAAGTAAGGTTTTTCAATTAGAAGAACATTTTTCTAAGCGGGGTCGCCCCTCGGCAGTGTTTGGCAAGCGCTCCGGGTGTATTTCTGCCATGAAAAGCTCTCAGTGAAAACTCACCTGCCTTGCAGATGCCGTTCGGAGTCGGCATAAAACATGTAGGTCCCGTCCGGCAAATTTGTAGGGAAAATCAAGAGGAGCGCGACGCAAATTGGAAGAGAAGCTCGGCCTTAGATCTCTTCGGAGGTTATCGCGCCTTACATTTTTATTTTTTTTATTTATATCTATCTCGATTCCTTTATACCTGTTATGCCGTTCCGAATCAAAGTTAATATACTCTGTGTGCAAAGGACGCTGAGTATAAAAAAAACACAATAATGACAATTAAAAACAAGTAAGGAAGTCTAAGTTCGTGTGAAACCGAACATTACATACCCAGCTGTACACTTGAAATTCTGTTCTTTGTTTTGTGTGCTTAATAGTGTTACAAGGCTGCGCAATAATACATATACATATGGTCCTATTCCGAAATAATTTTCGTGTAAAAGAAGCAAAAAGGATACAGAGGCTAACACCAATGACCTTGAGCGGGTAATTATGCAGTTTTCCTTCAGATATGGGGATTTCTCTACTGTTTATTATAAAATAAAGATATAACAGAACAATAAGCATAACCACACAAGTGCCATTGTACTAAAAAGGGTAGGGTTATTAACGAAATATTCCAACTTTTACTAGAAATAGCTTATTACCTGCATCTATGCACTTTTACAAAATCTTTTATATAAAAGAAGACGATTTTACAGATTTAGTCCATTTTTACTGAAAATATTTCCTGTTAAAAAGCATACATGTACACCAAATTTTTCGCCGAGTTATGGCTCCAAAAACGTTGGGGAATGCATTGTAAGAAAGGGGCAGTGCCACGCCCATTTTTCAACATTTGAATTTTTTCCCATTTCTTGTTATAGTGGCACAAAATACGATTGGTACAAAGCGTTTTTTCGCTAAGATATAGCTTATTATTTTCGTCTACGACCCTTTTAGAAATCTTTTATATAAAAGTGGGCGTGGTCTTTAACCGATCTCGTCCATTTTTCTATAAATATTTGCTGCTATAGGGAAAATTTGTGTACCCAATTTTGTTACGATCCGTTAAGTTTTCTGCGAGTTATGGCTCCCGAAACATAGAAAATTGTTTAGTCATAAAAGGGGCGGTGCCACCCCCATTTTTTAAAATTTGAAATTTTTCCTATTTATTGTTATAAGTCCACCGGCCACCGGTGGTGTGATGGTAGCGTGCTCCGCCTATCACACCGTATATATTCACATACAAACATTTTACATGAATATCAATCTGCTGACTTTGCATACAAATCTACATGTATGCATAGTAGTAATACAAATCTACATATATGCATAGTACTAATACAAATCTACATGTATGCATAGTAATACAAATCTACATGTATGCATAGTAATACAAATGTACATATTTTTAGTTTGTTAGCAACATCAAAATTTTAGAAATAAGGTTTTTCAATTAGAAGAAAATTTTTCTAAGCGGGGTCGCCCCTCGGCAGTGTTTGGCAAGCGGTCCGGGTGTATTTCTGCCATGAAAAGCTCTCAGTGAAAACTCACCTGTCTTGCAGATGCCGTTCGGAGTCGGCATAAAACATGTAGGTCCCGTCCGGCTAATTTGTAGGGAAAATCAAGAGGAGCGCGACGCAAATTGGAAGAGAAGCTCGGCCTCAGATCTCTTTGGAGGTTATCGCGCCTTACATGTATTTTTATTTTATTTATTGTTATAATTCCACATGAGAAATGAAACACCATTGATATAAAGCTCTTTCTTGCAAAGATATAGCTTATTTTGTTCGTCCACGACGAAATCTTTTATATAAAAGTGGGCGTGGTCCTTAACCGATTTCGTTAATTTTTCTTCAAAGCATTCCTTATAGTAAAGGCAAACTCTCTGCCGAATTTTGTAACGATTTTTGATCTATGATTAATAATATTTGTAAAATTGATTTTATCACAAGTCGGCGGTGCCACGCTAATTTAAATTTTTTTTTTTAATTTTTATGAAGGGTCTTAATATTAGTCCACACGTCAAATTTCAACATGTGTATTATTTACTAAATAATCAGGTTTTTTGTGTTTTCCAAAATGTTATATATTTTGGCGAATTTTAGCATCACTAAGGTTATTAAATAAATGCACAACAACAAAAACATTAAAGCATGCTACATAAACACATTAATAACCATTTATACACATACATACAAGGCAACGGAGAGAGACACCTAAACACATGTAATCATCAGCCGAAGTAGTAGTCACATATACACACGCATATGGCTACAAACTACAAATATACATGTATACGGCTGGTAACCAAGCATGAAGTTCACGAAATTACTAGACCTTAGGAGAAATGGGTGAACGTGGAAACCGAGAGTATAAAAGCAGCGCAAGCTGAGGCGTGACTAAGCAGTTTGATTTAAATACGCAATTAGTTGTGAAGTAAGAGTTATTGCGAAGTATTCTTAAAGTCTTCGCAGAAGGTTTGGAATAAGCGGAATTTCACTAAATTCGTTACTATATATAAAAGATGGGCGTGGTTATCATCGGATTTCGCTCATTTTCAATACCAATCTATTCTGGATCCAGATAAGCTCGTGTACCAAATTTGGTGAATTTGTCTCAATATTTACTCAAGTTATCGTGTTAACGGGCGGACGGACGGCCGGACATGGCTTAATCAATATTTTTTTCGATACTGATGATTTTGATATATGGAAGTGTATATCTATCTCGATTCCTTTATACCTATACAACCAACCGTTATCCAATCAAAGTTATAATACCCTGTGTACAAGTACAGCTGGGTATAACAAAGGAGTTAGTTTTTATTTGGTTAAGGTTTTTTTAATATTTAAGAATTCATAAGCTTCACACCGGCTTATAATAATTGAATATTCAATTATTATGTTTGGTTAAGAGAAAATGTAAGGAAAGAAACATTTACTGGCATATTGCGATGGAACCATTTCGAAAACCGCCAACGTAATCAGGCAATTTCTTAATGTTATCAAAGATTTCACCGAGATTCGAACCGCCAATCACACGGCGAAACTGCAGTTGCCTTAACCACTAGGCTATCCTGCTTGTATTTGTTTTCCTGACATTCGACATTTTTGTTATTTATTTTTTCCTCACAATTATGTAAAGAAAATCGACGTGATTGTGAAATGAAAAGTTCTATATAAAATCACTTCCTGATTTCGAAAATCAAGGTTATTTTTAATTCTATGGTAACGTTTTTGAGATATTTACGAATAACCGTGTTTTCAAAAAAAAAAAAAAAAAAAAATTGTGTCCACGTAATCATATATATCTCAAGAACGAATTGAGCAATTCCAAAAGGGTTTGAAGCTTTTCAAAGGAAATAAAATTTTCTATAAACTGTGCTTACAACACTTTTTACTAAGCCCTGCAGATTCAAAGATAACGAACAATCATTACAGATTTTTTCAATTTTTTTTGTAAAAATATAAAAAAATTGTACTTTGCGATGAAGGATCTCGAAATTTCTTAAATTTTTTGTAGATTTTTTATTCCCTCTAAGCTCTGTTTTATTACAAAAAAAATAAGCTTTCATTCAACAAAATCGATGAACTAATACACAAGTTATAAGCATTCAAATAAATATATCCATATAGTAAAACTTAAGTACCCTACAAATAATAGTATATGATTCTGTCTTAATTTTATGATCTTATTTTATAATTGAAAAAGTTTTGTGTCCTCTTTTGACGCATATTTAGATTAGGATCCGTTTCTCTTACGAGAAACCAACAGTAGTCACCCATCATAGCGACATACCAGAATCCTTGATACCGACTTTCAATAATTTTCATTTGCTGGTGAAACCTTTCGCCATTCTTGTCACTTTCGTCGCCAAGATTTTGCGGAAAAAATTTAAATGGGAGCATAGAAAATGAATTTTTAAAGACACATTTACTCCTGAAAGAAAATAAAAAAGTATATTATATAAATACTTAAGTGACAAATTAGTATATAATTTCCTTTGGCTGGATTTATCTTTCAATTCAGAACACATTTTTTGTTTCCATTTTTCTAGTTCTTGTTTGTTCGGAACTGGACGATGAATTAAGATTTACGGCTATATATTCTCATGTAAATTTAAAAATTTTCATAAACATTTTTTGTTTATCGGGCAAATAGGTTTTAAAGTTAACTAAGAAAACGGTCTTAAATATGTTTTGTATTTACCCATTTCCGCATAGTTTTTGATTAAGTCGTTTACTATCATCTCGTAGTTAGACTCTTGTGTTTGCCTAAAAAAGAAGTAACGACCTTTTCAAAAGAATCCCACGCTGCTGCCTCCACTGGTGACAATAGTTCTTTGAAATGGTTATTGGACATCATTTCCCTTATTTGCAGTCCCACAAAAACCCTTCCTTTATTTTTGCTTCTAAAATCTCTGGAAAGATTGTCTTCAAATGATGAAAAGCTCCGCCTTCTTTGTCCAAAGCCTTGACAAAGTTTTTGATAAGGCCGAGCTTGATGTCGAGCGGAGGTAGAATTATTTTTTCCTTCTTTATAAGTGGGGAGTATTTTATGTTTTCCACCCCAACTTGAAATTCGATTCGTTTTGGCCAATCCTTTATGATGTAGTGGTCTTAACGAGCTCGGCTATCCCATTTGCATAGAAAGCCACAGTATTTTGTGTATCCACTTTGTAGACTACATAGCATTCCAACGACTTTAAGATCGGCACATATTTTCCAATCATGTTCTTCGTATTTGATTAATTTGAGCAATTTTTGCATTATCTCATACGTTTCCTTCGTATTTACTGCATGCGCGATCGGGATAGATGGCTTTTGGTTGCCAATATGTAATAATACGGCCTTTAAACTTAATTTATTGCCGTCTATGAACAATCGCAACTCTTTTGAATCATATGGTTCACCAAACTGTTTGAATATACCAGCAATGTCCTTGCAGTAACAAACACTGTCCTCGTATAGTACTTGGAAAATTGTTCGTGACGAGTTCTTTAATATGTTACCTTAACATCGGATGAAACAAATTTAAATTGTTGCATACGAGAGGCGTGTAGTTCGGCCTTTTCCTTTGACAATTCCAAATCCCTTATCCAATCATTGAGTTGTGCTTGTGACAAAGAGTTTCTTTCGTTTTCCGTTTGAAATCCAGTACAACATGATGCCGCGTAATCGGACACTGCTAATTTTACAATGCACCTTTTTGTTCCGGTTTCCGAAAAAATCAATTCGACTCGACATGTGGTGCACACAATATTCGGTGTCCATGTTTTTTTATTGTTTTTAGGCTCAATTCCAAAATACTTATAGTATGTAACTTTCTTGTATCATTCTTGTGACATCCTTTTAACGATTAACTGACCACAGATGAAACAGAACATATCTGGATCATTTGTACACTCAAACTCTTGCGCCCTTTTATTCATATTATATTTTTCAGTAAATGACGGGTTATAAACTGCAATTAAAAACTGAACAGTATCCGGCGAGCCTTGCAGATATTATGAGGAACAAGGCGTATGTACAATTATTTATACTTAGATCAAGTAAAAATTCAAGCCTACCTAGACAAAAAGGTTCCCCAGTTCTACAAAGAAAACACTACCTGAAATGTACCTGGATTTGAGAAAACGACACTAACAGTTTTTTGTATCTAATAACCCTTCGAAAATCTACCTGCTAACTAACTGATATATGAATACTAACACATATGTACCAGTAGGGTACTTAAGTATTAAATGGATATATTTACTTGAATGCTTATAACTTTTGTATTAGTCCATCGATTTTGTTGAATGAAAGCTTATTTTTTTTTAAATAAAACAGAGCTTAGAGAGAAACAAAAAAATCTGTAAAACAATAAAAAGTTTTCTAGATCCTTCCTCGGAAAGTACAATTTTTTTTATATTTTTACAAAAAATATTGAAATAATCCGTAATGATTGTTCGTTATCTTTGAATCTGCAGTGCCTAGCAAAAAGTGTTGTATTACCTTTTAAAAGCTTCAAACCCTTTTGGAAATGCTCAATTCGTTCTTGAGATATATATGATTAAGTGGACCACATTTTTTTTTTTGAAAAAAAAAAAAAACAGTTATTCGTAAATATCTCAAAAACGTTACCATAGAATTAAAAATAAACTTGATTTTCGGAATCAGGGGGTGATTTTACATAGATATTTCATAATGGCGTCTCTGGTGCAGAAAAAAAATTCGGGATTTGTGATCCAGTGTTATTTTTCCGTTTTGATTAAATATTTTTATTGTGAAAATCAGATTAAAAATAAACTTAATTAACTTTGGGCGTATATATATGGATAAATTGGTTTTGTAAGTGGTTTTTCCGATAAAGTTTCGTCAGTACTTCCATCATGAAAAACAAGCAAAATTAAGCTAGTTGTTGTGGTTGTACTTATTTATTTTACTACTTTTATTGGTTGGTTGGTTGGTTAGAGTGGCATATGTGGAGTGGAGTATGACAACTCCTATTATTTTCAGAATGTATTTCTACCATTATTCATTCATAAAAAGTCCATACACTGTATAAGCAATTGTGAAGAGTTTTTGTAGTAGAGTAACGGAAAAACATCAAATGTTTACGATATGTTGGCACACCACTACATGTGAGTTTGTAAATATATGCAGACATATGTATGTCTCCATTTGCATGTTTTTGAGCGGATACTACTCGTTTCACCGATTAGATTTCGTTGTTCTGGAAACAGTCGTAAAGCTTTCTTAGCGGTTTTCAAAACTTTTATTTATGAATTCAGTAATTTTTCTTTCCACAGTTCAAATTCATTTATGCTCGTTCGGTAGTAGGGGTCTGTTATCACTTGACGGACTGTATTGCAGGCATGCTTAACCAACGAACCGATATCATTTCGCTACGATTATTAACGTTAAGAACGTCAAATAAACGAAATGATTTTGTTTCGTTTTCTGCCATATCAAAACGAAATCAAATCGTTTATGTTGATTATTAATTTTAAACTATGCTGGCAAAGCTGATTGATGGCGGAGTCATTAAGGTGAAAGCATTAGCCAAGCTGATTGCAACTTTTCTCATGAATTTTGACAGTACGATATATCTCAGAGTATTTTTGACATTACCACCAACGAATTACACAAACAAAGTACATGGAGTTTATGTGTATGTCCGCTCGTTGTTACCACCTTACGGCTTTACCATGGCTATAGCATTGCCAGCACAATTCAAACATGAAGTATCACGTTTTTGTTAACGTTTTTAACGTTAACGAAAGCTTTTCGTTTCGGTTAAAAACGAGATACAATTTATCTTGGTAATTTCTTTATCGATAATATTTCGAAGTGTTTCAACGGAAACGGTGGAAATTTTTTGATAAACGATTAGCTTAACGTTAAGGTGCATCCCTGCTGTATTGTGACCAATATAAAGTTCGCAGTGTTAACTTCACTGCCGTCAGCACCGGCATCTGTTTCGACATCGCATATTCTTGCAGTTTCGGATGTCGCTACCGCATAAAATTGATTTTTCTATTTTTACAAATGTTGGTATGTGTTACTGTTGTTTCTTTCGTCGCGTATAGTATGTACGTATATGTCGATGCTTTAACTTCGGTTAGTCCAAGATATCATCTTTAAAGTTACCTGAGAAAAGTTGCCTATTTCATAGCTCATTGACTTAAATGTAAACAAAGTATGATGAAATACCTTTACTACTGCGAATAAAATCTTATATGATTACATTTTGTAATTGTGATTTTTCTTTTATTACATATTTTTGTTTTTTTTTAAACTATTTCGCAGTGAATTTAAATACCTTTGAATGCGTGTATCTACATACATATAAACATCCCTGCAGTCAAACCAACTAGTTGTATACTAGAAGAATACTAGTTTGCCAAAAATCCCAACTAGTATGAGTTCTGCCTTTTTTCCATATTTTCAACTGGTTTTTAACACGGCGATGTCCTACGAAATATCAATTGCCAGCCTCTGCATCAGCATCATACCAATTGACAAACTAGTCATTATATACACCAACATCATACCAGATGACATACTAGTCAGCATACCCATCACACTCACACCAATTAACATACTAGTCAGCCTTTGCGCCAGCATTATACCAGATGGCATACTAGTTATTATTACACCAATATCATACCAATTGACATACCATGACTCAGTGTATTCAACATCAACATACCAGTTGGCATACTAGTCAGCCTTTGCATCATTGTAATAACAGTTGACATACTAGTCGATATTTGCATCAGCATCCTACTATTTAATATGCTACTCGCAGTTGGGTTGAAAAATTACTTGAAAATTGATAAATTAGCTCAAATTTATGTTATTCATTATATTTCATATATATATAAGGTATGTATATATATACATATGTATATAACTTTAAAATGTATCACTTCAATACATTATACCTTGGAATAAATTTTAATAAAAATACGTACATATATATGATAACTAAAAAGTAACGGAATAACACACGAATGTGACGCAATCTCAAGACGCAGGGCTAAGTTTATGGGTTCACCATGGCCAGAACATTCCCACATTAAACCCCTTAAGCCAAGAGAACTGATAGGGTTCATCATGGAAGTCGGATGGGATGAGGTGCTGACTAATGGTCGCAGTGCAATCCTCAATAAATTATCTATCTATCTAACGGAGAAGGAACGAACCAGTAGGGGTTGACTGTGTCAAAACAGGCCAAGCTGCACTAGCGTCGTCCTCTTATGAGTGTTAATGGAGTTCAGAATGGTGGTAGTGATACGCACTTTACTGAAGTCATGCTTATGGCTGAATAACCGAACAATTTCATTTAATTGAGGGAATCATAACGGCTTTAAACGTTTTCGTTACTGACTAAAGGGATAATATCGGTAGATACTAGCTGGGTTTCCGGTCTTTCTCTGTTATTCTGGAAAGGCATAGGCTTTTAACGACAAGTAGAAATGAAGTATGCATTGCAAATTGGCTACAGAAAGCACTCGTACATTTCCTCGAGCCGACAGACGAAATTCTAGTCAAATGAATTATTTAAATACTAACTAGTATTAATAACACCACAAAGTTATAGTCAATGAACCATTCTAAAACTGACCAGTATGATGAACGCCACAAAATTCTAGTCAATTAACTACTCATACACTAACTAGTATGAATAACACCACAAAATTATAGTCAATGAACTATTCAAAAGCTGACTAGTATGAATAAACCCACAAAATTCTAGTCAATGAACTAGAATGTTTGCTGACTACTTTGGCTTTTGACTGCAGGGATATGTATGCATGCATAAGTACGTAAATAACCCATCTCCTTTTTTGAACGCACCGTTTGACCGATTTGGATAAAATATGCACCAATGTGTGGAAAATAAAATAATTTAGTGCATAGAGGGTGTTTTTGATATTAAGGGGACATGGCATCTGATATATATCAACATATTAAAAATCAAATTTATCTAACAGTATTAATTCCAGGCAAATGCTACTTGGCAGACAGATGCCCAACGTATTATATCAGTGGAGAAAAGTGGAAAGAATTTGAAAATAGGGGTGGTACCATACACATTTTTCTTTCCTTATCAAATATCTCCTGCACTGATTAAGTCACATTATTTAAACTTGGCATAGCTTCCAATATTGATAAAGCCAAAGTTTTAACGAAAGTTTGAAAATATTGGAAAAGGGGGAGTGGCACCTCACATGCAAACTAAAATTTCCGTATCACACATATTCGAAACTATTACAGGTGCATCACTGTAATTTGGTGCCAATGCTTTTATTGATTATATAAAACTTTTAAAGAAAAGTGGTAAGTAAGCCTCGTTATAAATAAATACTTGTCGCGATTTACTTCCTAGGAGATTAAGGTCGAGCTTCTCTTTCAACTTGCACGTTCACCTTTTTCTTTTAATTTTTCCCTACAAATAGGCGGGACGGGACCCACATGTTTTGTGTCGACTTTAAACGGCAGCTGCAAAGGTAATGCGTTTTCACTGAGAAGCCTTTCATGGCAGAAAAACACTCGGAGTGTTTGCCAAACCATTGCCGAGGGGCAGCCTCGCCGAAAACACTTTTTACTAATTTAAACATATTTTTCTAATTTTTGATGTTGCTTTGCACGGGACTTGAACCCAGGACCTTTGGTGTTGGTGGCGGAGGACGCTACCATCACAACTCGACGAACCCCGGCGGGTTAGGGTGCTTAGAATATACCCGCGGCTGGTGTGCCTGTTTTAGGAGGCGACTAAAATACCCAAATAATTCAAGGAGTTATGTAGTGCAACCCAAAACCTTCGGGGAGTATCTTTTTTCGCTACATTAACAACAGTTTAAGGGAAGGAATAAAACTAAAACCATAACCGTTTTTTGAATCTGAAAAAGAACTTAGCCGAAACCGGCCAGATTTCGGCAACAAAAAACTTGTTATACTCTGCTGTACTTGTTACCTCTACGCGGGTTAAGGGGCTTAGAAAATTTCCGTAGTCTGCCTAGTACTACAAGGCGCCAGTACCGGAGCTAGCCGGATTCAACCCAGCAAAAGGCCGCCATATTTGTAACACATCCTAAGCTTTCAGAGAGTGTTTTTAGGATTAGGTCAACAACAGAAGGACTTATTATTGCATTGTCATCTGGTTCTGAACTATATTCCAAGTTTCAAGCTTGTAGCTTATCGGGAAGTTACTTAAAATTTAATTACAAAATTCGTTCACAACGGCCGGCCGCTACACAGAGTCAAGCTAAACAAAAGCTTTAAACGCGTTTTTCTCGAAAACTCGTTTTCGCACAGTAGGGTCGTTTCATGATGCCAGGTCACATAAATATATGTATATCGTTTATTCACAATGGATTTTTTTTTTTTTTAAATATAAACCAAATTATAACAAAGAACTGAATTAAATACTAAGAAACTACGCGACAGCGGGCGGGCGATAAACAACGAACGATTGCAGTTCGGACGATGCGTGAAGGCGGGTAGTTTTAAGCCAAATAACTTAGTTTCTTCTTACTCCCGTGTGCTGACTTGAATTTCATCTGGTAACGCAATTATAAGATCATAATGTGGATCATAATTTTCACCATCATCACCAGCAGCTTTATCGGTTTCTTTGCTATCTCTCGATATAGTTGTTTTTGTTTTTACTTTCGGCCTTTCAACAGTTATATTAAAAAGAATTTTCGCCTAGAGCTCGAAAATTCTTTTTACTGTATCTTTCGATTTATTTACGAAAGTTCATTGTACCACCAAAAATAGAACTCTCCGTATTTGCTGAAGTAGTAAATGTTGATGATCCACCAAATTAAGTGCGCTCTTGTTCATTGAAGTGATGTGCTGCTAAAATGGAGGTAGTTGTTGGGGTACTTTTCCGTCAAAAATTGGTTTAACGACAGTGCCGAAACAGGCTTAGCTCCAAACTGAACTCCCATGGTGTTGCTAGTATTACCGAAAATTAATCTTGGTTTATCAGTCTCAGATCTTGTTCAATTAGCTGATTTAGAAAGCATGTTGTTGAAATTACCGAATATCGAAGGTTTTTGCCCAAACACAAGTTTATTATTTTCGCTATTATTACCGAATAAAAATCCTACGTTAGAACTTCCACTTTTTTTCGCTGTTACTGCTCATAGCAGCGGCAAGGGAAAAATCACTAGCAGTGTTATCAGCAACGGCTCCAAATGCCGTGGTACTTACCCCGCCTGAGCCTGAGCAAATATCAGTTTCGGTTTTTTAGTTGTAACTATATTGTTGCTTTTACTAGGATCAAGCCTTGCTACTGCAGGCAAAAGTATCATCGGAGGCCAGGCCCGAGAGGGGGGGAGGGGGATTCCCCCGGTGCCGGGGGTTTTCAGGTGCCCGCGATTTAGAGATACTAAGACATTTTTTTTAATTCAGGAGAGTCTTTGGTTGTTCCATGTGCAAATTTTGAGCCGAATTTCAAAAGCAACGAATATTGATAATGATTTTTTGCCTGTACCTGAGGAGAGAATAAAAACATTAAACAAAAATGTGTTTCTCAGGGGGCCCGCGATTTAGAGGTACTAAGACATTTTTTTTAATTCAGGAGAGTCTTTGGTTGTTTCATGTACAAATTTTAATCCGAATTTCAAAAGCAACGAATATTGATAATGATTTTTTGCCTGGGCTTTCGAACAGTGAGAAGACAATAAAAACATCAAACAAAAATGTATGTTTACATGAATCCGAAATCGTAAATTTTTCGTGGTGACACTGATGAAGGTTCATCTTCAAAAAGTCTTCCAAAAATACCACCAACTCTGTATCAAAGTCCAGATTATTTAAACGACTTCGATATCGGTACCGTGAATAATGAGTTTTTGCGATCTGAAGGAGTCAACGAAATAATTCGTCGAGGTCATCAAAAGTCTCCTGTTATTTTTCCACGTGATTGTCATGAAGAGGCATTTTCTACCTAGTTGTTAAACAGAATCTTGTCAAAGGGAGAGAAAGTGGAGTGTGACTGGTTGGTGTGGAGTGCCAGTAGCAATGCTTTTTATGGCCTACCATGTCGTCTATTAAGCACCAATACTTTAAATCGACCTAAAATTTGTTCTGCGGATATTCGAAATTCCAGCTATGGAAGAAGCTATACGATAAACTGTCATCACACGAAAATACTCAAGATCACATTAAATGTTATATTCAATAGCGATCTTTACAAAATCTAATTCAAAAGGAGGCTACAATTGATACACTTATCAATGAACAGATAATCACTGAAACACAAAAGTGGAAAGAAATTTTATTTAGAATTTTGGACACTATTTTATTTTTGCACTCAAAAAGCCTATCTTTCAAAGGCGAAAGTATATATCTTCGTGAACGAAACAATGGAGATCATTTTGAGAAAGCGCAAACGTTTACAAGTCCACTATCTTTCCCCAGAGATTCAAAACGAGTTTATAGAAATTTGTGCAAAGCACGTGAGATCAAGGCAAGAAAGCCAAGTATTTTGCTATTATCGTTGATGCTATGCCACGTTGACTACGTTCATTTTCCGCTAACTCCATTTCAATTCAAAAGCAACAAATTTTACAATTCAAGAACGGTTTTTGGCTTTCGTGAATTGTGACCAACAAAATTGGTCAGAAAATCGCTGACCTAATTTGCCATACTCTAGGTAAACATGATATCCCATTAAAAGATTGTCGTGCACAAGGGTACGATAACGGCGCAAATATGAAAAGATCTTACAACGGAGCACTACGTCACATTATCGACAAAAACTCGAATGCTGATTACTCGCCTTGTGCAACCCACAGTCACAATTTATGTGGTGTTGATGCTGCAGAATGTTGTGCGGGTGCAATCACTTTCTTCGGAGTTGTACAAAAATGTTTTACTATTTTCAGCAGCAGTCCACAACGATGGGACATCCTAACAAAAAATGTACCGAGCTCTCTTCATAGTCTTTCAGCCAAAAGCCAAATTTGACTGCGCAAGCATACAGAGATGTTACCGGCATTCTCAAGTACATCAACAAGTTCGAATATATCTTGCTGTCCTCAATTTGTTTCAAAATACTGACTACCATTAATGAAAGAAACGGGGTCCTCCAAGCTAGAGACGCCACCATAGATGTTGTGGTCTGACATCTAGATGCCATATTAGCTGATTTGAAGTTGATCAGGAACCAATGGGAGACAATTTTAAACGAATGCAAAACAGTTGCTATTCAATTGAACATCTCGCCAAACTTTGCGGACATTCGAAAGAGAACACCCAAAAGACGTTCTGAAGATAATTTAAATGGGATGATTATGGATGATTCAGAGTCTGATTTTAAAAACAATACATTCCTAGTGATCGTTGATTCGGTAATCACTGGCATTACTAAACGATTTACAGCTTTGAGAAATTTGAGCGAGACGTTTTCCTTTTTGTGGCAATTCGAAGACATGGATGAAACTACGGTTCGGGCGAGCGCAGAAAAGTTTGTAGAAAAATACAAGTCGGACGTTTCTCAAAGCTTAGAATGCGAAATAATTCACTTGAAACATATTTACGAAGCAAATTTTGATAAAGGTCTGTCACCATTGGAATTGCTAAATGCCATCCATGTTTAAAATCTGTATACAATTACCTTTTGCACTATACCTGTCACTGTAGCTAGTGCAGAACGTTCCTTCAGCGTCCTTTCAAGAATCAAAGACTTTCATAGATTGTGTTCATCTCAAGAGCGAGTTTCAGGACTTGCCACGCTTTTTGTTGAATCCATTTTGGCAAGACAGTTAAATTTTGATATTATTATAAAAATGTTGCATCGAAAAAAGCAAGAAAAGCCACTCTTTGATATCCGAACCTTCTATATTCAATAATTAAAATTTATAATCATCATTATATTTATCAGAAAAGTTCCAAAATGTTACCAAATATATAATTAGAAAAGATTATTTGAAACAATATGTGGCTGTTAAAAGATAATTTTATTTCTACGTTACAATAAAACAGTATAAATAGTAAATATTCTGTTTTAATTTTATTTTCATCTGTTAGTCCAAAACTCATTTAGTTGATATGGCAAAAAAATTTTTTTTTTATGTAATCCATCAATAATGATTCATGAATCAGACGTAATTAATTCAAATTAATCAAATGAATTAGTGGATTTTTTATATGGGGCCCGTAAATTGTTTAGTCCCGGGCCCGGATTTTCTCTCTACGGCCCTGTCGGAGGCAAAGCGCTTTGTTTTAAGAGTGAACGATTTGTATTATCACTCATCGGCAATGACAATGAAGGCAACTCCAATAAAAAAATTAATAAATTTACGGTATCCTCATTATCAACAGATGTTGTTGCTTTATCTGATGCGGAAAAATAAATTTATCTGAATCACAACAGCGACAACCTTCACATGTGGCTTTGTTGTGAAAAACTTATATGGTAATATATTTTCTTTTTCCAAATCTTTAGTCAAGTTGGACGTGGTATTTTCTACACTATTGCTGTTGCTCTCTATATAACAAATCAATACCAGCTACAGAACTGTTGACGGCATTAGATTAAAAACGGTAAAAAATTAAAATGCAATAAAAAGAGTTGTGACCTTAATGAGTGAATTCTGAATGAATCTTTATTCAAATATTTCAGCTTATTATACTCAGTTGAGCAGAGCTCACAGAGTATATTAACTTTGATTGGATAACGGTTGGTTGTACAGGTATAAAGGAATCGAGATAGATATAGACTTCCATATATCAAAATCATCAGTGTCGAAAAAAAATTCGATTGAGCCATGTCCGTCCGTCCGTCCGTCCGTCTGTCCGTTAACACGATAACTTGAGTAAATTTTGAGGTATCTTGATGAAATTTGGTATGTAGGTTCCTGGGAACTCGTCTCAGATCGCTATTTAAAATGAACGATATCGGACAATAACCACGCCCACTTTTTCGATATCTAAAATTTCGAAAAATTTAAAAAGTGCGATAATTCATTACCAAATACGGATTAAGCGATGAAACTTGGTAAGTGAGTTGAACTTATGACGCAGAATAGAAAACTAGTAAAATTTTGGACAATGGGCGTGACACCGCCCACTTTTAAAAGAAGGTAATTTAGAAGTTTTGCAAGCTGTAATTTGGCAGTCGTTGAAGATATCATGATGAAATTTGGCAGGAACGTTACTCTTATTACTATATGTCTGCTTAATAAAAATAAGCTAAATCGGAGAACGACCACGCCCACTTTTTAAAAAAAAAATTTTTTTAATTCAAATTTTAAAAGAAAAGTTAATATCTTTACAGTATATAAGTAAATTATGTCAACATTCAACTCCAGTAATGATATGTTGCAACAAAATACAACAATAAAATATTTTGGTAGGAGCTTAGATTCTGGGACGATAACTTATTTCTGTGAAAAAGGGCGAAATCGGTTGAAGCCACGCCCAGTTTTTATACACAGTCGACCGTCTTTACTAAACTCAGTTCACGTACTTATCTAAACGCACTTTGTATTGGTGTAAAAAATGGCCGAAATCGGACTATGACCACGCCCACTTTTTCGATATCGAAAATTACGAAAAATGAAAAAAATGCCATAATTATATACCAAATACGAAAAAAGGGATGAAACATGGTAATTGTATTGGTCTATTGACGCAAAATATAACTTTGGAAAAAAACTTGGTAAAATGGGTGTGACACCTACCATATTAAGTAGAAGAGAATGAAAAAATTTTGCAGGGCGAAATCAAAAGCCCTTGGAATCTTGGAAGGAATACTGTTCGTGGTATTACATATATAAATAAATTAGCGGTACCCGACAGATGATGTTCTGGATCACCCTGGTCCACATTTTGGTCGATATCTCGAAAACGCCTTCACATATACAACTAGGGGCCACTCCCTTTTAAAACCCTCATTAATACCTTTAATTTGATACCCATATCGTACAAACACATTCTAGAGTCACCCCTGGTCCACGTTTATGGCGATATCTCGAAAATGCGACCACCTATACAACAACCACCACTCCCTTTTAAAACCCTCATTAATACCTTTAATTTGATACCCATATCGTACAAACAAATTCTAGAGTCACCCCTGGTCCACGTTTATGGCGATATCTCGAAAAGGCGTCCACATATAGAACTAAGGTCCACTCCTTTTTAAAATACTCATTAACACCTTTCATTTGATACCCATATCGTACAAACAAATTCTAGAGTCACCCCTGGTCCATCTTTATGGCGATATCTCGAAAAGGCGTCCATCTACAGAACTTAGGCCCACGCCCTTTTAAAATACTCATTAATACCTTTCATTTGATACCCATATCGTAAAAAATAAATTCTAGAGTCACCCCTGGTCCACCTTTATGCCGATATCTCGAAAAGGCCTCCACATATAGAATAAGGCCCACGCCCTTTTAGAATACTCATTAACACCTTTCGTTTGATACCCATGTCGTACAAACGCATTCTAGAGTCACCCCTGATCCACCTTTATGGCGATATATCGAAAAGGCGTCCACCTATAGAACTAAGGCCCACGCCCTTTTAAAATACTCATTAACTCCTTTCATTTGATACCCATATTGTACAAACAAATTCTAGAGTCACCCCTGGTCCACCTTTATGGCGATATCTCGAAAAGGCCTCCACATATAGAACTAAGGCCCACGCCCTCTTAAAATACTCATTAGCACCTTTCATTTGATACTCATATCGTACAAACACATTCTATAGTCACCCCTGGTCCATCTTTATGGCGATATCTCGAAAAGGCGTCCATCTACAGAACTTAGGCCCACGCCCTTTTAACATACTCATTAATACCTTTCATTTGATACCCATATCGTAAAAAATAAATTCTAGAGTCACCCCTGGTCCACCTTTATGGCGATATCTCGAAAAGGCGTCCACCTATAGAACTTAAGCCCACTCCCTTTTAAAATTATCATTAACACATTTCATTTGATACCCATATCGAACAAACAAATTCTAGAGTCAGGCCTGGTCCACCTTTATGGCGATATCCCTGAATGGCGTCCATCTATAGAACTATGGCCCACTTCCTCATAAAATACTCTTTAATACCTTCCATTTGATACACATGTCATACAAACACATCCCAAGGTTACGCTAGGTTCTTTTTACAACATGGTGATTTTCCCTTACTTTGTCTCCACAGCTCTCAACTGAGTATATAATGTTCGGTTACACCCGAACTTAGCCTTCCTTACTTGTTTATATTAAATTATTCTAAACATATTCTTACATACATATTTACATTTAAGCATACATACTTACATGCATACATCTCTACTTTAAGCATACATACTCACATACCTACATACAACTCGATACAAAATATGTACCTACACATCTGTGTTGAGCTGTGACTTCTATGGGAAATGCAATGTTTGCAAATTTGCTAGAATTCAATTTTGTTTGGTTGTGGGTTGTACACACACCTGTATTAAATCGTGTGAATAGCTATGTCAGCAATAATTATCAAATGCATATTTATGTGTTGATGAACATTTAGAATATTTTTGTAGCAGGGTAGCATATTAGACTGATTTAAATATTTGGGATTAAATTGTTGGCTGTTTACACTACATCTCCCTTTTTTTTTAGAATGCTTATGCATTTGGAGAATGCACGAGCATTCAATTTTTATAAATTAATTATACTTTTGTATTTTATGTTTGTAGGTTGAACATTTTCTTGTTCTACTAATTTAAGTATATTTTTGTGTATTTTTATTTTCTTATTATTTATGATATTGCTATTTTCTATGTTACTGAGAAATTTTTGCTTATCCTCATTTCCTATTCTAGATGGGATTAAAGTGTCATTATTTTTATTATTAGTGGTTTCTTCTTTATAGGGTATTAGAGTAAAATTATTATTTTCATCGATTTATTCTACCTTATAGGGCCCTTTATACCTACTATCTGACCTGTTTCGTTTTTTACTAACACTACATCTCCTATATTTATTTCCTTATAGTGAATATTTTTATCATAACTAATCTTTTGTTTTTCTTTAGCCTCTTCTACTAATTTAAAGGCTCTATCCCATGCTATTTGTAATCTATATTTAATTTCTTTATTGTAAGCCTCATAATTGTATAATGGGCTTACCGTATTTTCTTGTCAAAATTCGTAAGTCTGGGGTTTTTTGCCAAAGATCAATTCGAATGGGCAATAGTTATGGACTGTAGATGGGGTAGTATTGTAACAATATGCAAAATATTTAAGATATTCGTCCCAGTCATCTTTGTTAATGGATATGTATGAACGCACATATTCATTGAAAGTTCTATGGCTACGTTCAACAGTGCCTAAAGTTTGGTGATGATACGGCGTAGATGTTTTGTGCTCAATATTGAGAAGTTTACATAGTTCTTCAAACAGGCTATTTTTATATTCAGGTCTCATATCCGTTATTATTGTTTTTATACTTCCCTAAATTAATATGAAATTCTCGAATATGGCTCTGGCTACTGTTTTGGCATGTTTGCTCTGTATAGGAATTGCAACTAAGTATTTAGTCAAATCACATATTAGAGTGACAGCGTATTCGTTTCCATTTAATGATCTTGGTAAAGGTTCAATTGTATCTATTTGTACTGAGGCGTTCGAGGTGGTGTTTCAGTCAAAATCATTGGTTCTTTTAAATTTTTATAAATTTTATTTTTATTGCAATTAACGCATTTCTTTATATATTTTCTTATATCATTTTTCATATTTTTCCAGTAATATTTTTGTCTTATTTTATTAGTTGTACGATTGGTTCTTGGGTGGCCACCATTAACAGGATCATCGTGATATTTTTGAAGAATCTTTTTAATTTTATCATTTTCCGTCACATGCACAACCTCCGAAGTTAACGCAATAGTTAAATTTTTGGGAACTTTGGTACCTATTTCCTTAAATGTGTCTACTCGAGTATAGTTAAACAATTTGTCTCCTAAAGAAAACTGTATTTTCTTAATTCCCAAATTGCCGGCTTTTTCCATAAGCCTGGTAAAGAATTGGCCTAAGTCAATCTTCGCCTCAACAATTTAATTTTCTATATTTATTTCACTACAAATTTTCTTTCCCTTTTTGAAATATAATTTCGGAGGATCGAAAACGAGCTGGACTAGTCTTTTAACTTCACATTTATTAAGCGCGTCGTATATTATAGGGTTCTCTTTGTGACTTTTAATCTCTTCATTTCTATTACTATTATTACTGGAATTCTTTTTAGTTTGCGATCTTGTCGTGACTTTCATTATTTTACATGCCTGTACTGACATTCCTTTCAAATCATTGATATCTATTCGTGACAGAGCGTCTGCCACGTAATTTTCTTTTCGGGCTATGTACTCCACCCCAAAGTCATACTCTTCCAAATCTTACCTGATTCTAGTTAATTTAGATGAAGGGTTTTTCATTGAGAATAAATACGTTAAAGGTCGATGATCAATTTTCACTGTGAATTTTCTGCCATAAACATATGGTCTAAAGTATATAATTGCCCAATGTATGGCCGCCAATTCTTTTTCGATCGTGGCTTTGTTTATTTCGCCTTTTGTAAATGACCTTGAGGCATAGGCAATGGGTAATTGTTTTCTTTCATATTCTTGGCTTAGCACAGCACCGCAAGCATGACCACTTGCGTCGGTTGTAATAAAGAACTCTTTATCAAAATTGGGATACTGTAGGATATTTGGACTAACTAATGCATTTTTTAGGTAATTAAAAGATTTCTCGCAGTCGTCTGTCCAATTGAAAATTACATTTTTCTTACTAAGTCTTGTTAGTAATTGCTAATAATTGCAAAATGCGACAAATCTTTTGGCTTCATCGGCATTTTTGGGAGTTGGATAATTTTGAACAATTTTAAATTTGCTTGGGTCTGGTAAAATTCCAGTACTTGTGCATTTATGTCCAAGATAAGTGACTTCTTTGCTGAAAAATAGACATTTGTTCGGATGTAATTTTAAATTATATTTTCTGCATGTGGAGACTACATCCCGTAAATTTTTATACTCAGTTGAGCAGAGCTCACAGAGTATATTAAGTTTGATTGGATAACGGTTGGTTGTACATATATAAAGGAATCGAGATAGATATAGACTTCCATATATCAAAATAATCAGGATCGAAAAAAAATTTGATTGAGCCATGTCCGTCTGTCCGTCCGTCCGTTAACACGATAACTTGAGTAAATTTTGAGGTATCTTGATGAAATTTGGTATGTAGGTTCCTGAGCACTCATCTCAGATCGCTATTTAAAATGAACGATATCGGACTATAACCACGCCCACTTTTTCGATATCGAAAATTTCGAAAAACCGAAAAAGTGCGATAATTCATTTCAAAAGACAGCTAAAGCGACGAAACTTGGTAGATGAGTTGAACTTATGACGCAGAATAGAAACTTAGTAAAATTTTGGACAATGGGCGTGGCACCGCCCACTTTTAAAAGAAGGTAATTTAAAACTTTTGCAAGCTGTAATTAGGCAGTCGTTGAAGATATCATGATGAAATTTGGCAGGAACGTTACTCCTATTACTGTATGTACGCTTAATAAAAATTAGCAAAATCGGAGAAGGACCACGCCCACTTTTAAAAAAAAAATTTTTTTTAAAGTAAAATTTTAACAAAAAATTTAATATATTTACAGTATATAAGTAAATTATGTCAACATTCAACTCCAGTAATGATATTGTGCAACAAAATACAAAAATAAAAGAACATTTCAAAATGGGCGTGGCTCCGCCCTTTTTCATTTAATTTGTCTAGGATACTTTTAACGCCATAAGTCGAACAAAAATTAACCAATTGGAAGGGGCATAGATTTTATGACGTTAACTGTTTTCTGTAAAAATGGGCGAAATCGGTTGATGCCACGCCCAGTTTTTATACACAGTCGTCCGTCTGTCCTTCCGCATGGCCGTTAACACGATAACTTGAGCAAAAATCGACATATCTTTAATGAACTTAGTTCACGTGCTTACTTGAACTCACTTTATCTTGGTATGAAAAATGATCGAAATCCGACTATGACCACGCCCACTTTTTCGATATCGAAAATTACGAAAAATGAAAAAAATGCCATGATTCTATACCAAATACGAAAAAAGGGATGAAACATGGTAAGGTAATTGGATTGTTTTATTGACGCGAAATATAACTTTAGAAAAAACTTTATAAAATGGTTGTGACACCTACCATATTAAGTAGATGAAAATTAACAAGTAAGGAAGGTTAAGTTCGGGTGTAACCGAACATTACATACTCAGTTGAGAGCTATGGTGACAACATAAGGGAAAATAACCATGTAGGAAAATGAACCGAGGGAAACCCTGGAATGTGTTTGTATGACATGTGTATCAAATGAAAGGCATTAAAGACTATTTTATGAGGGAGTGGGCCATAGTTCTATAGGTGGACGCCATTTAGGGATATAGCCATAAAGGTGGATCAGGGTTGACTCTAGAATGCGTTTGTACGATATGGTTATCAAATGAAAGGTATTAATGAGTATTTTAAAAGGGCGTGGACCTAAGTTCTATAGATGGACGCCTTTTCGAGATATCGCCATAAAGATGGACCAGGGGTGACTCTAGAATGCGTTTGTACGATATGGGTATCAAATGAAAGGTGTTAATGAGCATTTTAAAAGGGAGTAATCCTTAGTTCCATAGGTGGACGCCGTTTCGAGATATCGCCATAAAGGTGGACCAAGGGTGACCCTAGAATTTGTTTGCACAATATGGGCATCAAACGAAAGGTGCTAATGAGTATTTTAAAAGGGAGTTGGCCTTAGTTCTATAGGTGGACGCCGTTTCGAGATATCGCCATAAAGGTGGGCCAGGGGTGACTTTAGAATTCGTTTGTGCAATATGGGTATCAAACGAAAGGAGTTAATGAGTATTTTAAGAGGGAGTGGGCCTTAGTTCTATAGGTGGACGCATTTTCGAGGTATCGCAATAAAGGTGGACCAGGGGTGACTCTAGACTTTGTTTGTACGATATGGGTATCAAATGAAAGGTGTTAATGAGTATTTTGAAAAGGGAGTGGGCCTTCGTTCTATAGGTGTTCGCCTTTTCGAAATATCGCCATAAAGGTGGACCAGGGGTGACTCTAGAATGAGTTTGTACGATATGGGTATCAAATTAAAGGTATTAATGAGAGTTTTAAAAGGGAGTGGTGGTAGTTGTATATGTGAAGGCGTTTTCCAGATATCGACCAAAATGTGGACCAGGGTGACCCAGAACATCATCTGTTGGATACCGCTAATTTATTTATATATGTAATACCTGCCAAGATTTTAAGGGTTTTTTATTTCGCCCTGCAGAACTTTTTCATTTTCTTCTACTTAATATGGTAGGTGTCACAACCATTTTATAAAGTTTTTTCTAAAGTTATATTTCGAGTCAATAAAACAATCCAATTACCTTACCATATTTCATCCCTTTTTTCGTATTTGGTATAGAATTATGGCATTTTTTTCATTTTTCGTAATTTTCGATATCGAAAAAGTGGGCGTGGTCATAGTCGGATTTCGTTCATTTTTCATACCAAGATAAAGTGAGTTCAGATAAGTATGTGAACTGAGTTTAGTAAAGATATATCGATTTTTGCTCAAGTTATCGTGTTAACGGCCATGCGGAAGGACAGACGGAAGACTGTGTATAAAAACTGGGCGTGACATCAACCGATTTCGCCCATTTTCACAGAAAACAGTTAACGCCATAAAATCTATGCCCCTACCAAATTTCAAAAGGATTGGTTAATTTTTGTTCGACTTATGGCGTTAAAAGTATCCTAGACAAATTAAATGAAAAAGGGCGGAGCCACGCCCATTTTTAAATTTTCTTTTATTTTTGTATTTTGTTGCACCATATCATTACTGGAGTTGAATCTTGACATAATTTACTTATATACTGTAAAGATATTAAATTTTTTGTTAAAATTTTACTTTAAAAAATTTTTTTTTTAAAAGTGGGCGTGGTCCTTCTCCGATTTTGCTAATTTTTATTAAGCGTACATATGGTAATAAGAGTAACGTTCCTACCAATTTTCATCATGATATCTTCAACGACTGGCAAATTACAGCTTGCAAAAGTTTTAAATTACCTTCTTTTCAAAGTGGGCGGTGCCACGCCCATTGTCCAAAATTTTACTAATTTTCTATTTTGCGTCATAGGTTCAACTCATCTACCAAGTTTCGTCGCTTTATCGGTCTTTTGTAATGAATTATCGCACACTGAACCAAAAAAATACTAAAAACCACGTAAAGTTAACATTTTTTGTTTACAATTCTCAACTGAAATGAAAAAATGTTAATTTTATCATTTCGACGTGAAATTTATGTGTATGAAACACGTACAATTAACATGACGATCATGTATTATTGATATGATACTCATGTATAATTAACATGATATTTATGTATATGTACATGAAACACGTACAATTAACATGACGGTCATGTATTATTGATATGATACTCATGTATAATTAACATGATATTTATATATATGTACATGAAACACGTACAATTAACATGACGATCATGTATTATTGATATGATACTCATGTATAATTAACACGATATTTATGTATATGTACATGAAACACGTACAATTAACATGACGATCATGTATTATTGATATGATACCCATGTATAATTAACATGATATTTATGTATATGTACATGAAACACGTACAATTAACATGACGATAATGTATTATTGATATGATACTCATGCATAATTAACATGATATTTATGTAATACTCACGTAGAGCAACGTTGAAACAACATTTTAAAAATGTTAATTGGAAATTATACTTACGTGAAAGTAACGTTAAATATACATTAAAAACTGTTGATTTGAAATGAAGATCACATCAAATTAAAATTATTTTTAGTATATTTATTATTATTTTTCAATTCAATAAAATTTATTTTTTTATAATAAATAGGCACTTGTTTACATATTTTTTTAATGAATAAACAGGAACTAAAAATTCTTATTTCTAATGACAGGAGTTCCTTCGTTAATGTAGTACAAATGAATAGGTGGACTTGTAAAAAATTCAACATTTTTTAATTCAATAACATTCTTTTTACAACCAACTTTGTACGGTTGATAGTGCTCTAAGAATCCAATAATTTCATGTTTATAGACCAGAAAGTAAACCTCATTATTGACACTAATAACAATTTCTTTTATTTCATATAGTTCAATGACTTCTTCAGTAGTTTTTGTTAAAAAATAGCCCTTTTTATACGTCGTCCCCTTAAAGTTGACTAATTTGAAGTTTTCCACAATAATGTTAAGCAATCTTTTTCTATCATGCATATCCAACTTTTTCTTCATTATATACAAGCTTAGTAGAGATTGGCCGCTTTTTGAGTTTTTCACCATGTCAGTTACATTCTGCAAGAAAATGAAGTTTAAAGAGTATCCACAGCTTCCAATCAACCCTTACCGTAACTTTCACCGAATTGGAATTGCTAGCTGGTCAGTGGAGAGGCTGATTTTCAAGCCAATTTTGTACATTTGAGTTCATACTAAGAGTCGAAAGAGATTCTTCTGGAAACTAAAACAGAAAATTGTTAATATTAAAACTCAATATACTATTTAAAACTTTATAGAAAAATATATTACGTTCTTGTGTTTCCAAAGCCCAATTTTTTCCCTAAGTTCTGCTCTATAACCTATATTTTCGTTGCCTGGGAATGCCAACGCCAAGTCGTCACAGTTTATGTACTTTAACCGGTCATATGTGATTCCATAAGCTTTATTTGGGTCAGTTTAAACATGATTAGTTACAAAAGATTTTTAATATAAATAAGATAAACCATTACCATAAAACTTGTCGTAAGCGGCTTCTACATTCATCTCTTTCAATAAGTTTTTTAAACGCTGGTCCTCTCCTGATTGAGTTTGGACAGCCTAGGCAGAAAATATCATGGTATGCATTTAGATCAGTCAATGTCATTACAGCTTTAAGGTACTCCAGAGCAGCAGTACCAATGAAAAATATGCCCTGCTACTGCTCCGGCTCTGAACATGAACAGAGTTAGGAGCAGAGCCGTAGCACAAAAAAGGGATAGAACTTTTTAGGCTCTGCATTTTTTCTGCTGTTTGCCCCGCTCTAAAACGCGACGTAGTTCATAGCCTAAGGAATGCTATCACTGTATTAGGCTACGGCTCTGCTCTATGCTCCATACATTGCATAGCATTTTCAATGGATGGTCTTCAAATTAACCATATAAAAAGAAGTTGTTTATAAAAATCACTTCTTACCAGTTGTAAATTTCCACACGGAGCACCTTGCGTCACAATCTCTGTGTTTTCAGAAATTTGCAGAAGTCTTTCTTCTAGAAAGAATTCCTCTGCCCAGCGTTATTCATAGCCAGCGAAACGTTTTCGCCAAGTAGCAAGCAATTATCACTCATTTACACTTTTATTTCATGTCTTGTTCTTTAATCAATACTCACTCATATATATTTATACTTATACACAACGTACAAAACGATTTAATTCGATTTTCTATAGAACGTTTTTTAATAAATATTCTGTGAAATGTTTTATTAACATGAAAGACTGATTTAACAGTTTTCATATCAAATTGACGTGAAAGCTGTTACTTTGATAATTTTCAATGTTAGATGGTGAAATGTTTTATTAACATGAAAGACTGATTTAACAGTTTTCATATCAATTTGACGTGAAAGCTGTTACTTTGATAATTTTCAATGTTAGATGGTGAAATGTTTTATTAACATGAAAGACTGATTTAACAGTTTTCATATCAATTTGACGTGAAAGCTGTTACTTTGATAATTTTCAATGTTAGATGGTGAAATGTTTTATTAACATGAAAGACTGATTTAACAGTTTTCATATCAATTTGACGTGAAAGCTGTTACTTTGATAATTTTCAATGTTAAATGGTGAAATGTATTATTAACATGAGAAATTGATATGACAATGTAATACATGACAATGTTGATTTAATAGTTATCATATCAATTTGACGTGAAAGCTGTTACTTTGATCATTTTAAATGTTAAATGGTAAAATGTATTATTAACATGAGAAATTGATATGACAATGTAATACATGACAATGTTGATTTAATAGTTATCATATCAATTTAACGTGAAACCTGCTGTTCTATCATTTTCAACGTTAAGATGACATTTTTCGCCGAAATGTGGAATTGATAATGCAGAAATGTTAATTTTACATGAGACTTTTCTTTCGGTGCACTTTTTCGGTTTTTCGAAATTTTCGATATCGAAAAAGTGGGCGTGGTTATAGTCCGATATCGTTCATTTTAAATAGCGATCTGAGATGAGTGCTCAGGAACCTACATACCAAATTTTATCAAGATACCTCAAAATTTACTCAAGTTATCGTGTTAACGGACGGACGGACGGACGGACGGACGGACATGGCTCAATCGAATTTTTTTTCGATCCAGATTATTTTGATATATGGAAGTCTATATCTATCTCGATTCCTTTATATATGTACAACCAACCGTTATCCAATCAAACTTAATATACTCTGTGAGCTCTGCTCAACTGAGTATAAAAAGTTCTGCAGGGCGAAATAAAAAACCCTTAAAATCTTGGCAGGTATTACATATATAAATAAATTAGCGGTATCCAACAGATGATGCTCTGGGTCACCCTGGTCCAGATTTTGGTCGATATCTGGAAAACGCCTTCACACCACTCCCTTTTAAGGCTCTCATTAATACCTTTAATTTGATACCCATATCGTATAAACTCATTCTAGAGTCACCCCTGGTCCACCTTTATGGCGATATCTCAAAAAGGCGTCCACCTATAGAACTAAGCCCCACGCCCTTTTAAAATACTCATTAACACCTTTCATTTGATACCCATATCGTACAAACTCATTCTAGAGTCACCCCTGGTCCACCTTTATGGCGATATCTCGAAAAGGCGTCCACCTATAGAACTAAGCTCCACGCCCTTTTAAAATACTCATTAACACCTTTCATTTGATACCCATATCGTACAAACAAAGTCTAGAGTCACCCCTGGTCCACCTTTATTGCGATACCTCGAAAAGGCGTCCACCTATAGAACTAAGGCCCACTCCCTTTTAAAATACTCATTAACTCCTTTCGTTTGATACCCATATTGCACAAACGAATTCTAGAGTCACCCCTGGCCCACTTTTATGGCGATATCTCGAAACGGCGTCCACCTATGGAACTAGGGATTACTCCCTTTTAAAATACTCATTAACACTTTTCTTTTGATACCCATATTGTACAAATAAATTCTAGGGTCGCCCCTGCTCCATCTTTATGGCGATATCTCGAAACGGTGTCCACCTATGGAACTAAGGATTACTCCCTTTTAAAATACTCATTAACACCTTTCTTTTGATGCCCATATTGTACAAACAAATTCTAGGCTCACCCCTGGTCCACCTTTATGGCGATATCTCGAAAATGCGACCACCTATACAACAACAACCACTCCCTTTTAAAACCCTCATTAATACCTTTAATTTGATACCCATATCGTACAAACACATTCTAGAGTCACCCCTGGTCCACCTTTATGGCGATATTTCGAAACGGCGTCCACCTATAGAACTAAGGCCCACTCCCTTTTAAAATACTCATTAACACCTTTCGTTTGATGCCCATATTGTACAAACAAATTCTAGGGTCACCCCTGGTCCACCTCTATGGCGATATCTCGAAACGGCGTCCACCTATGGAACTAAGGATTACACCCTTTTAAAATACTCATTAACACCTTTCTTTTGGTACCCATATTGTACAAACAAATTCTAGGGTCACCCCTGGTCCACCTTTATGGCGATATCTCGAAACGGCGTCCACCTATGGAAATAAGGATTACTCCCTTTTAAAATACTCATTAACACCTTTCATTTGATACCCATATCGTACAAACGCATTCTAGAGTCACCCCTGGTCCACCTTTATGGCGATATCTCGAAAAGGCGACCACCTATACAACAACCACCACTCCCTTTTAAAACCCTCATTAATACCTTCAATTTGATACCCATATCGTACAAACATATTCTAGAGTCACCCCTGGTCCACCTTTATGGCGATATTTCGAAATGGCATCCACCTATAGAACTAAGGCCCACTCCCTTTTAAAATACTCATTAACACCATTCGTTTGATGCCCATATTGTACAAACAAATTCTAGGGTCACCCCTGGTCCACCTTTGTGGCGATATCTCGAAACGGCGTCCACCTATGGAACTAAGGATTACTCCCTTTTAAAATACTCATTAACACCTTTCATTTGATACCCATATCGTACAAACGCATTCTAAAGTCAACCCTGATCCACCTTTATGGCTATATCCCTAAAAGGCGTCGACCTATAGAACTATGGCCCGCTCCCTCATAAAATAGTCTTTAATGCCTTTCATTTGATACACATGTCATACAAACACATTCCAGGGTTTCCCTCGGTTCATTTTCCTACATGGTTATTTTCCCTTATGTTGTCACCATAGCTCTCAACTGAGTATGTAATGTTCGGTTACACCCGAACTTAACCTTCCTTACTTGTTAATCATATGTTTTTCAGAGCATCCTAATACGACTAAATCGTCCATGTATAAGAATGCTTGTGATGGTTTTAGACCTGCGAATGCCAATGTCATCATCCTCTGGAATGAGTTTTGCTCTACTTTGAGGGCATAAGGTAATCTCTTTAAACGATAAGTACCGTTGTCCGCTGTAAAGGATGTGATATCTCTTGATTCTGAGCTGAGTTCTATTTGGTGAAATCCTGAAATTAAATCTAGGCATGAGAAATATTTCGCTCTTCCCAATTGATCCAGAATATCATCTATTATAGGCAAAGGGAATTTATCAGCTGTTAATTTTTTATTTATTTGTCTGAAATCAACAACTAATCTCTACCTTTTTTCTTGTTTTCCCGGAAGAGCTTTTTTTGGTACCAATAAAATAGGGCTGTTGTACTCTGAGGTTGATGGTTCAACAATATCATCTTGAATTAGTTTATTTACTTGTTTATTTATTTCATCCTTATGTGCCTGGGGTAGTCTATAATTTTTAATATACACAGGAGTGTTATCCTTCAGATGCAACTTTTGTTTGTAAAAGTTGTTGGTCGTAATTGGTTCTGTTTCTAATGAGAATATATCAACGAATTCTGAGCATAATGTGTTGAGTGATGTACTAGCGAATGGTGGGAAATTTTTATTCAATCTTTCTAACTTTTCTTTTTTATTAGCTTTACAGTGAGGTGTATTTTCAATTATTACATAATCCTCTAAACTTTCTGTTTTGATGTCATAATCTTGAATGATTGCATATTTATCTGTTGTATTTATTATTCTTATTAAAGCTTGATTTGAGTTTACTATCGTGTTGGCTACAAAAATGCCATTAGTCAATTCTTGATGAGGTACTAATAGTTCCTTATTGTGACTATTGATATGAATCTGTCTAATTACTTCGGCTATTGCGGGTATTGTAATGGTAATAATTGTTGGTTTATTTGTCATTTGTATAACTATATCTTCTGGGTAGTCATATGGTTGTAGTATTAGGCTGTCCCCATTTTTATTATAATCTAAAATGCAATTATATTTTTTAATGAAGTGGAGTCCCAAAATTCCATCACATGGGATTGGGAAATTGTCTTCTACTATGTGAAATTTATGTCTTATTAAAATACTACCATCTGTTAGATCTGCTTTTACTGTTCCAAGTGTGCTTGTTATGCCTCGGCCAATACCTTTTAAATCTGTGAGTTATTTATTGTGACATTACTGCCAATTTGACCCTTCTTTATTATTGAGATATCCGCTCCTGTATCTATCAGGAACGCCGAAGTTGACTTATTTAGGGTAGTATTGGAAGATATGTAGCTGTTTAGATGCAAGTTGAATGTGCATATTTTATTACCATTAGACTTTGCTGTTGGAGTGGAGTTTGCTGGTTTTCCTGTTGGTGTATATTACGGAGATTGCTTGTGTTACTCTGATTGGATGATCTTGACTGACCTCCAAAATTACGTCTTTGGATATTATTATTTTGTCTATTACTATTGTTGTTATTATATCTGTTAGTGTTACCGTAATATCTTCTTTTGGTTACTTCGATAATTATTATTTTGGTAGCTTCTTCGGAAGTTACCTCGGTAATTACTTTGTGAGCGCGTCAGGCGCAACACTGTATTTGGGTTACCCGTAACTTCAGTACAGCTATTCGTGAATTTTGAAATAGCCTCATTCATAGATGTGAACGTTCCTGCTTGCATTATCAGTTTAACTCTTTCGTTAGCCGAGTTTTTACACATGGCCTTTACAGCTGATTTTGTGGCATATTTGGTTGCCAAATCAGGTGCAAGACCGTCAGATATGTAAGCACCTTCTAACGATTTTGTTAATTTTTCGATTTCGACAGTGTACTGGTGGGCTGTTTTACTGCGCTGTTGGACGTTAGGAGTTAGTTAGTAGTATTGAATTTTCAGTGCTCAAAAGGTTTCTAGCTTTTCCCTTGAGCTTAGTTTTTATCATAGAGACTGCTATGGTCTCGTGAGTATCCTTAATTTGTTCTAGGATATCTAGTGCGTCTAAGAAGCTATGTAAGTTCTCATGTCTACCATCAAACTCAGGTAGAATTGACGAAGCCGTTTTTAAGAATTCTACTGTGGTTTGAGCCATTTTGTCTTTTTTTGTTTGGTAGTTTGGCGTCTCTGTTAAAATTTCCTTTTTTTCCTGTTTTTCTTCTTCTTTTTGTTCTACTTTTGGTTCCTCTTCTAAATCGGATGCTGACTCCAGAAGGAATGTGCTATAGTCTATTTCTATTTCCTTCTTGAAACTCGTTGGTACTATGAATTCTATATCATATCTTGCCAGTGAGGACACCGATTTGTCTCTAATGCTGGAAAAAATTTGATATGCTTGGTCTTTTCGATTGCCGTCGAGTTTACCATTTAACTGTTGAATTATATTTCCTATTTTGTTAAATGCTTCAACTATTATTTTAAGATGCTTTACTACTGTTTCTGCCTTAACTTTGTATTTTTATTAATACATTTGTAAGATTTTTCTCCTATCGTTTTTTCTTCTATGAGTACTTTAACGATATCTGCCCATTTGCCCATTGGGGATGGCAGTTAAAATTTAGTTAAACCTTATCTAAACCGTCTGCGCAACTAGGATATCGCTTTTTTAGGAATTTATCATGGGTTGAGTAGAGTTTCAGAAACAAACTGATGCAACTGACTACGCAGATGATTAGAAGTATGATCTTAATAGCATCTAGTGCCTCAGTATGGTCTACTGCCTGGACTGAGTTTACAACGTTTGCCGTTGGTTTTTCTATTTTTGATTCTTGGTCTCCCATCTTAAACACATTTTTTTTGTGTTTTTTTTTTCTTTTATTAAAATTCAATATTTTAATCTGTTCTTCCCATAAATTTTACTTCCTATCTATATATCTCTTCAGCTGCTGTTGCGTGTGGGTTCCTAACATTCCATATTGTTGGTTCCCCAGGCATATCAATAAGTTTCCAATGACTTTTCAACCAAATTAGAGTTTTTTCCTCATCTACAATTTTAATTTCATTTGTAAGGTCCTCAAGTGGGCCTTTTACATAACTTTTAATTTTTCTTGATCTTTCCATAATTTTAAAATCAATAGTTTTACAAAATTGTATTTTATCTTTTTTTTTCAACACTCTAATGTTTACATTGTGGATTCGGTTTTTTTTTTTATAATTATTTTTCCTTAATCCCTCAGCTCAATAATTAGTAAAAAGTTTTTGCAGCAGAAATTAAAATTTTTGCTTGTCAATAGGCAGCCGTTAGGTTGCCCGAATATTTTCCCTGCTTAAAAATAATGTCTAAATTGTTAAAACTATTTCAAAATTAAGCTGATTATGCTTATTATGCATACTTATACTTATGCTGCCAGTCCTGTTGTTATACCACCTTATCACCGTTTATACCACCTTATCACCGTTTTGTTCCTTCCAAGGTAATATCAATATTTTTACTGGTCATATCCACTGCTCCTGCATCATTTCGATTATAAAGCCCGTAAATTATCATAAAAATTGCTAAATGGCGTCATTTTTTGAGTGCTCCAAATTGCTCGTATTTACTGCTCCTGCATCAGTTCGATTATAAAGCCCATAAATTGCTAAATGGTGTCATTCTTGAGTGCTCCAAATTGGTCATATCCTCTGCTCCTGCATCAGTTCGATTATAAAGCCCGTGAATTATCATAAAAATTGCTAAATGGCGTCATTTTTGAGTGCTCCGAATTTAATTCATCGAAAACATTATGTGTTTCTTTTACAAGGCTTAGGCTGTAATCAGCCAGTAAAATCCTTGCCAGCTATGAAATTAGGCTGAAAATTCAGCCAGTAGAATCATAGACAGGATCGCCATGCAACAGATTAAAATGCAATTAAAAAGGGTTGTGACCTTAATCAGTGAATTCTGAATGAATCTTTATTCAAATATTTCAGCTAATTTATATTAAATTGTTCTAAACATATTCTTACATACATATTTACATTTAAGCATACATACTTACATGCATATCTACCTTAAGCATACATACTTACATACCTACATACAACTCGATACAAAATATGTACTTACACATCTGTGTTGAGCTGTGACTTCTATGGGAAATGCAATGTTCGCAAATTTGCTAGAATTCAAATTTTTTTGGTTGTGGTTGTACACACACCTGTATTAAATCGTGTGAATGGCTATGTCAGCAATAATTATCAAATGCATATTTATGTGTTGATGAACATTTATTTTTTTTTTTTTGTAGCAGGGTAGCATATTAGACTGATTTAAATATTTGGGATTAAATTGTTGGCTGTTTACACTGCAATGAAACTCTCAGCTATCTTCTTAGTCTTGAATGTCGAAGATAATTTTTCCAGCTTAACAGAGTCCTCGCTTAAATCGTACACAACAAATAGCCAAAACTTATCATTTTTGTATTTGTACTGGACCTCCTTATTGAAAACATGTTTGAGACAAATCCCTATGCCTTGATCACTGCGCATAACAATGAGTAATTTTTTTTCTTTGTGCCGCAAGATTGTGACATCGCCTATTCATCTCTCTTCCCATTCTCCCTCCATATAAGGATATAATTTCGCACGATGCACATGAAGAACTTCCTCGCTCTCTTCGCCAGTTTTTACCTCGGTCGGCAACTTTCTTCTTTCACAGCTAATAACCCGGAATATTGCCAAACTGTGCGCGTGTGCTACCATCTGCCTAACCGTGCGAACCCTACCTCTAGTACCCTCTTTTCTCATGCACCCTAGCAATTTGACTTATAAGCTACCATCACCAATGAATTCTTTTAACCCATGTCTGAAAAATACGAATTTTTTCTTTTCTTATCTTTATAGGACCCGCAGATATACGGAAATGGCGAAATGCCGGCTATGTGGGCAGCGACACTTGCTAAGGCAGTGCCGGCGTTCCTCGCAATGAAGCCGTAGGAGCGCTACGAGCGCGCGAGGGACCAACGGAAGTGTCACACTGCGCCGGGGCATGTGACTCCCCGTCCAGCTGCCGGAAGTGCTCACTCGGCCACCACACCCTCCTACACCGAGCTCGTCGCGAGGCTACCAACACACGTCGCACGGACAGCGGACTACCGCGCGCACCAGCCCAACATCGCCAAAGGGCAATCTATAGCTGGTCGGCTTCACAGCATGATCATGCATCAATGTGTGGAAAATAAAATTCTTTAGTGCATAAAGGGTTTTTGTTGTATTTAGGGAATATGGCATCTGATATATATCAACATATGTAAAATCAAATATATCTAACAGTATTAATTCCAGGCAAATGATACTTGGTAGACAGATGCTCAACGTATTATATCAGTGGAGAAAAGTGAAACGAATTTGAAAATAGGGGTGGTACCTCTCATACAAATTTTTCTTTCCTTATGACATAAAAATCGATCCAGCTAAACACAAGGATAAAGTATCTATAGTCTTCGGCGACATAACTTTATCTGATTCGAAGAAATGCTCGAGCGCCTTTTTTCGACAATTTATAATGCATTCGAAACGGTGACGAAGGCGAGTCATATCGACCGATATGATTCCTTTCGTCAGTAGCGAAGACATTGGAAACCGTTTTGCTCCCTCATTTTACGGCAAATCTTCGCCTAGCCACGCACCAACATGGCTTCCGCAAAATGCACAGCACCACTAACGCGCTCAATGCCATAAATACTCAGATTAATTACGGCGGCCGCCGTGGTGTGATGGTAGCGAGCTCCGCCTACCACTCCGTATGCCCTGGGTTCACACCCCGGGCAAAGCAACATCAAACATTTTAGAAATAAGGTTTTTCAATTAGAAGGAAATTTTTTTAAGCGCGGTCGCCCCTCGGCAGTGTTTGGCAAGCGCTCCGAGTGTATTTCTGCCATGAAAAGCTCTCAGTGAAAACTCATCTGCCTTGCAGATGCCGTTCGGAATCGGCATAAAATATGTAGGTCCCGTCCGGGGGTTATTTTTTTAAATTACGGACGAAAAACCCCATCTTAGGAACGTGCTCGTGGCACTTGACCAGTCAAAAGCTTTCTACACAATCAACCACGGCACGCTACTCCGAGACATAGACGGCTCACTCCTTCTCCGTTGTCTAAAAGGATGGACCGCTAATTATATGAATGGTCGGCAGGCGTCGGTTCAATTTAGAAACGAAATCTCAAAACCAAGGAAAATTAAACAGGGGTACCACAGGGTGGTGTCCTATCCCCGCTTCTGTTTATTTGCCACATATCAAAACTCCCTTCCCCACCAGACGGAGTCACAATTATTTTCTATGCTGACGACTGCAGGATTATGGCTGCAGGACCTGACCCTTAAACTGTTGAATTAGTTTCTAAAATAAACAGCTATCTCCCAGATCTTTCCAGTTTCTTCACCTCGCGCAACCTGGCATTATCACCGACAAAATGCACGACCACTCTGTTTACGACGTGGAGGGAACATATGTCGCAATTATTGGACGTTCCCGTCGATGGTGTCACCCTACCGACTATCAGTAACCCAAAGACATCAACCATCTTATCAATTGTAATGAGGAACCTACGCCTCTAACACCTATCTCCCTATGGTCCGCCCCTGTTGAAACAGCCCGTTTCTTTGGACTCCCGTTAGAGCTCTTTGGCCACAATTTGCGAGTGGTCGTGCCCATTGAATGGGGCGAAGCACTGTTAATACAACAACAATAGCAAGCCGGTGGAGTTTCCATAGTATTTTAGCGCATTTCTGCGTCAGTGCCCGCGCTTGTGAAAATTACCCTGACCGGTCTACCAATGGGGTGCGACAAAAATTGGATCTGTGCAAAATCCCTTTGTACACAAAAGTTTTCCCTGTGTAAAGATTACACAACCACATAAAGGTAGCCAGCAAAAATGTGTTAATAGTCAGAACACTGTTGTTAATACATAAGATCATACATAAAAAGAAACCAAACTACTTATATCAAAGAATTCAGCTTCTGCAATCTTCCAGGTCAGCATTGCTTTTTTACACTAAACACAGAACTCTGAAATCCGATTTTATTTTACTATCGCCCACATCATTTTGGAAATGAGGTTAAGAATTTTTATAATAATTGTTAATTAATTACTTCAACTCTGTTGTATATGCATTTCCATGCTATAGTTATTAAAAATATTGTATTTTCCTTTTTCCCTTTTATGGAATTTTAAGATATCTCATTTTCGCTTTTTCACCATTTATTCGTTTCTTCATTGTTGTTGTTTTTGGGGAGTGTTATCGATTTTGATGGTTATTTGCCGGATGTAGTTCCTTTACGTTCAGGTAACAAGCACCATTAAGGTAGTAGCCCGACCATCTCATGAAACCTTCTGCGCCATCCTGCCCTCCCAACCGCTACATTTATTTATTTATTTGACATAGTGGTTGTATCTGTAAGACAAAGTCTTTTTAAGTACCTCAGCAAGTTTTAAAAAACAAAATAAATAATTTAAAATTGAAGTTGTTATAACAACTTTAATACTTAACCTAGAATACACGTTTGATAAGAACATGAAAGTGCTTAAGTATATTAAGAAAGAAAGAATAGAATATTGATGATATTATGTTGTAACCACATTAATCACACTGAATTGAAGTAACTATGAATTAGCTTCCTGTAGTTCCTGAGAGAGTCTGGAATGGAGTTCCAGAGCCTTACAGCATTAACAAAAAACAGCCTCGATGAGGACAAATATAAATATCGTGGTATTATTAGCTTGCGGTGTCTAGAAGACTTGGAAAATTTTAGTTTTTCATAAAGATAATTTGGTGTTTTGAATTCAATAAGTTTGAACATAAATATACAGTTTCGTGCAGCAATATAATCAAAAATACTGCATCCTAGAACCTTGCACCTCCATGTGGAGATGTGGTCATACTTTTTAAGGTCATAGACATAACGCGTTATATTATTAAATGCAACATCAATTTTATGGCTCGAAGCAGAATCTAATTGACTGTAGACAAGCTCAGAGTATGTTATGTGCGGCACAATCAATTGTATAGCTAACTTTTTTCTGGCCTCCAAAGGTGTAAAAAAAGCAGAAGCTCTTAAACGGCGCAAAATAGAATAAACATTGCTTAGAATTTTATTAACCAGTCTAGAATTTTATTAACATCCATGAGGAACTTAGATAAAAGATTCACCATGGGTAGGTGAGGTTGGCAATTGGGTTATGGAAGCTTTATACTGCGCTGGCTACTTCTTGAAAGCGTTGCGCTACACAACCCTTTGAATCAATTTGGTATTTTATTCGCCTCTTACGATAGTCATACCTGCCGCGGGTATATTTTAATCCCCCTAACCCTCTTGGGGTTAAAAGAGAATAAAATTACAGAGTGCTTAATATCGCGTATAAGGTTCTATCTAGCTTACTGTACAAAGGACTGAAGTCAAAGAAATGATTGGGCCTTATCAGTACAGCTTCAGACTTGGAAATCTACTATTCACCAGATCTTCACGATGCGCTTGATCCTGGAAAAAACTCACTCATCATCTTTTTTTTTTTTGCCTTCGAAGCGGTCTAAGGCGATTACATGTCCGGCAAATTTTGTAACCTAATGCTGAGGAAGATAGTTCTAACAGCCGAACTAAACCGTGATGGCACAATCTGTTAAAAGCGCGTACAATTACTGTCGCATGCTGATGATATTGATATTATTGACCTTTATAAACGCGTCGTAAGCTCTGCATCTAAATTTAAAGTACAGTTTTACATCAAAATCTCATTCAAATCACAATCTTATCGTCGCACCGCGGACGTTCAAAGGCGGATAGTTAATGGATGCTAACTTCCCAAGTTCAAAAGGATCATTCAATCCACCACTGTATGTTTTCCTGATTATTAGTATTCAAATGTTCATTATGATCAATCATGCTCACAGTGAAGAGTTTTTATCAGATTGATGTAAGTAACAACAACAACAACAACAACAAAGAAATGAGAATGAAGTTAATATCTCAACAACACTATTGATCCTCATAGCCAGAGACGTAAAACTATAGAAAATCGCCAACGACGGACAGCAATATAAATTGTCATACTAGCGGTAGGTAATTCACCACATTACCTACTTGAAGATTAGCAAAAAAAAAAAAAACCCGGTGTTTTCGTTAAAGTTTCAAAAAAAGTGATTTAAAACGTAAAATAAAATAATTAAAAAGAAATTGTCAAGACAAACGGTTTTATTGAAAACAATACTTACATGAAGTAATAATAATAATAAAAGCTATGTGAGGCGTAGCATAGCCTGATTAAGGTTCAGTTGGTCTTATATATGACTATCAATAGAAATTTGACGCGTCCAACGCTTTTATTTAATTGTCTGATCAACGCCCTAGATTGATGAGGAGTATGATGACTAGTACCTAGGACCTCCCTAATTATTTTCTAGCGTAACGAATTTACTGCAATTCCGCTTGTTCCAAATCTTCTGCTAACGTTCGAATCACTAAACTGTTGAATAAATGACTCCAATATTGAATAATGCAAAAATGGTCTTTATTAGACTACTTGACAATAACACTTATACTTTGCAACTTATAGCTTGCTTAAATCAAACTGATTGTCATGCTTCTACTGTTGCTGCTTTTTATACTCTTCGATTTCCTCATTCCATACTTCTAGGCGTTTCCAGAATTTACTTAGTTACTGCTATAAAATTACAACTACAGATGCACGTGTACAGCTTCTCATAAGCGCGTGTATATGTGAGTGACACTTCCACAGATAATTGCCTACTTTTTGGAGCATCTCAGATAATATATATGCATGTGTTTGTGCGTCTCTTCTCTGCTGCGTGTACGTACATATGTGTAGACATAATGATTGATTCGTTTATGTAGATACAAGTGACTGCCTGCTTTATTGTTGTTGTGGCTTCATTTACTTACCATCAGACTAGTGATGTGAGTATCACTTAGTGTTACTAATATTCATCACACTGCCCTCCACCTAAGTCTGATCGTCCCGATCAGACAAATCTCTCGATCTAACCGATGCTAGCATCTACAAATGAACCACCCTTCTATTTCGTGGTTTCCCAATGGTTTGTATGCGGTAGATGGTATCACTGATCCTCTTCCAACTGCACCGAAATTTGGATGGAACACCTTTCCGCCGGTGAGGGTTGTATAGCAGCACCAAATCTCTCTCCCGTAAACCTTCCGATCTATAGTTCTTGTCGTACCTGTGTTTCATCCTACTACTCATTACCCTGGGCCGTTCCCTCACACTCTGTTCTTTGGCCAATGAACTACTTCGCAGAGCTTGCGCTTGACGAATTGGCTTCACATAATCAGTATCGTTCCCACGTTTCACAAGAGTAGTGCGCCCTGGCTTGAAACTACCCTCGCATTCCTTCTGGGAAATTCTTTCCCTCATTTTCTTGCGTCCCTTTGGTTTTTCCAATGCCAGTGTTTCTCTCGCAGGTACTTTTGATTTCGCTTTATTTGGCCCATTCGATCCATCAACCTTTACCTTTGACTTTCGTGGTCTTTGTCGAGTCTTCTCCACCAGTACTCGATTACTGCTGAACCCTTTCTACAAACTAAAGTTAAGTGGTATATCCTAGTTCTTATAGCGCATATTCCTTCTTTGCATGTCGATCCTGATGTCATGGTCAACTAAGGAGTCCACTCCCAATATGACTTCATCAACGATCTCTGCCACAATGAATTTCTGTAGAACCATGAGCTTCAATGGCTTTACTCTCCTGTTGACCAAATCAGATCGGATTAAAGAATGAGATGCGCCCGTATCTACAGTCAGTACACGTTCTTTGCCATCGACATTCCCTCTGACGGTAAGACTGCTTCATCTTCTTCCAATTTGCGAGACAGATATCACAGGACATTCAATAGCTGGGGCAAGTTTTCGATCTTTACATCTGAATCGCTCTTGCTTATCTCCTCCAGCTTTGCGTTTACGGCCACCCAAGTTGGAACTACCAGGACCGGTGCTGCAATGACGAGCAATGTGACCTGGATTACTTGAAACATTTGATTGCACCATTATTCTTCTGTTGCGTTCCTTTTAAAGCTTCTAAAATTGCGTCTACCCAGTCTGGCCTTTCCACTTCCACGCGACGTGCTTTGAAAACTGGCTTACACAGAAGCGACGCTGTTTCCTGAGTCAGTGCATGCGATACCGTTTCAGCAAATTTTAGTTTTGGATTCGCATATGTAGCTCGTTTCGTTTCCACATCCCGTATGCCATTTATACAATTCTGAATCTTTACCCTTTCAGTGTATTCCACAGGTGCGTCCGCATTTGCAAGATGAGCCAATCTTTCAATATCTGAAGCAAACTCCTGCAAAGGCTCGTTAAATTTTTGGTAGCGGTTTTGCAATTCTATTTGGTAGATTTGTTTCCTGTGTTCGCTTCTGTAACGTCGTTCTACAGCAGCCATCAATGTTTCATAGTTGTTCCGCTCTCTTTCGGGAATCGTCTGTAAGATTTCGGCTGCTGGCCCCTTCAATGCTAGCTGCTCTTCCATACGCGCTTCCAGTTGTGCAGAGATCTGCGATGATACCTGTGCTGAAACTTGTGTCGACATTCCTGATATACGTGCCTCTTGTGCTTCAATTTTAGATGTTATTTCTGACGACATTTCTGAGATACGTATCTCCTATGATTCCAGTTGGGATGCCATATATGTCTTTTGCTCTTCCAGTTGTGATGACATATTTGTGGACATTTGTGGCGATATTTCGGATATTCGTGCCTCTTGTGCTTCAATCTTCAGGTTTTTTGTGGTCTGCTTGTAAAAACTATTACTGTGAATCACGTATTTCAAAAATATATGACGTAAACGTTACTAGTTGATGAAATTTGTTGAAATTTGAAGCTTCTAGCCGTAAAAAGGGGCAAAAAATACAGTTTATATAGGGTATATAATATATATACCACCGATCTCTTTGATTTTTTTACACAACAATATACGCTATATACGTAAGCATTCGTTGAAATTTGAAGCCTCTAGCTCTTAAAATAGGGCAGTAATTACGAAAAGTTTCTTAGCTGAACAATCGGTTGTGGGGATATATACTATATATACGACCGATCTCATAAATTTTTTCAGACAACAATATGTGCAATATACGAAAGTATATGGTGAAGTTTGAAGCTTCAATCTGATAAATTGAGGAAGATGTGACAAAAATCCTCTTTTTCTGAAAAATCGGTTGCATGAAGGATATATGCTATAGTGGTCCGATCCGGTCGGTTCCGACAAATACACCCGCTCACCAAATTTTGTCAAAATATCTAAAAAATTAAGGGACTAGTTTGCATTCAAACAGACAGACGGACAGACGGACATGGCTAAATCAACTCAGCTCTTCATCTTGATTATTTCGGTATACTTAATGGTGGATCTATCTATTTTCCTTTAAGAACTTACAAATTTGGGATTCGTGACGAAATTAATATACCATTTAATTTTCATGAAAGGTATAACAAATGATATTAAAAGCGGAAAAAAGGTCGAATTATAATTTATAAGTTTTTTATATGAAGCATGCATGCTAGGTAAAGGTCTAGAGCAGCGATTGACTGCTAATACCCGTCCATAAATATCGGGAGTGGTCGCAAAAAACGAGTTTTGACCCAGGACTACGAATCTAAAGGCGGAAATTAAAATGTTTCTTCTGTCAAGTGATATTTGTATGTGGTTGTTGTAGTTTTGATGATTTGTTAATTGAAAGAACATTGAGACAATTTTAAAATGAAATTCGAATACAAAATCTTGACAAAAAAATTTATGTTATGAAAAAGAACAGTTTAGCGCTACAAAAAGAGTCCGGCTGGGCAAAGCCCCTACAGAAAGTGTCTATTATAATATAGTAAGGTCTATTTTTTGAACATGTTTTGCACGATATCTCATATCATCATACACCAATAAGTATGCGTTAACGGGTTCTTAGACTACTAGTTATTTCGTTGCTTGATAGATGTTAGTGAACAATGCTGGTACAGACGAGTTTCCCCTCTTAACTTCAGTAATTTCGCCCTACAATTTGGAGTCTGAGATCAAAACTTTTTAGGACTACATATATGACCAAACCTTACCACTTACGCAGATGACGTTGCAAATGTCAAAAGTGGAAAGTGCCTTACAACGAAAAGCTTTGGTGGATAGGGCACATCTAACGTCGAGTTGGCAGCCAACGCAGAGAAGACGGATATGGTCCTGTTTACTAAGAGGTGCAAGGTTCCAAATTGTGACGGAAGCCCTGAAAACACCCTCGACGGTTGCACTGTGTGCCATATTGCACATCCCATCTAAAGACCTGATGGCAAAAATATAGCGTTAAAAACTGCAACGAGGCTGTGCCTAGGGAAGCTTGAGCGCAGACCATACCGCCATAGTAGTACAGAGTCATCAACTACAGCACAAACGGACTTCGAAGGGGTTCTTAGAGCCACAAAAGAGGTGAAAGGTTGGAGCAATGGCGGACGAGGCGATAAATGTGTATAACGATGGTTCCAAACTAGTGGAAGGAGTAGGGTCTGCGGTATACTGTGATGATCCGAAAATAAACAGTTCGTATAAGCTGCCAGATCAGTGTTATGTTGCGTTTTGCAGGCGGAAGAGGTAGGCTTGGCCAGTGATACCAGATGTAGGAAGTTGGGGTGCAGGAGTAAACGATCGAGCACGTTTCGTGCTCGTGCCCTACGCTTGCCATGCTAAGGCTCTGGCTATTAGGAGTGAAACGGCTGTCAGATCTAGAAGCAGCAAGTGTTATATGTATGATTTTCGACTTGTGGAGCGTAATTTTTGTTGGTCGAGGGAGGAATTTAATTTTCAATTGCCTATTCACTAAAATGTCTTAGGTGTAACGTTGGACATTGGTATGAGCTTCAAAGCGCATGGTACCAAAATTGTATCTGTAGTGCAATGCCGCAAGAAAATCCTCAAATTGCTTGCCTGCAGCACACGAGAAAAAGATAAAGAAATATTGTTGATAACATAAAAAGGTTAAACGCTTATGTGATTTAAAAACACACACTCGAAACGGCTGTAAACCTGCCAAAACAGTGCCTATTATCCCTGAATATCATTTACATAGTTAGGCAATATAAAGGAGCATATAGAAAAGATAAACAGTTTTTGCTGCTGGATTTTTAGTGACAATTTTTATTGATCATAAACATTGACAAAATCTTACAAATATTTTTAAAACAAAAGCAAAGCAGTTTAGGAACTTTAATTAATTAATTGACTTAAAAAATTAGGGAGTATTTATCCAAAAGTTTGGTCAAAACTTCATATCACTCCATATTTTGAAAGTTTTTATCAATTTTCTGAATATGTGGCTTTTCGAAAATTAAGCTGAGGGGCAGATTGGAAATTTTCGAAAATCGCTTTGACTTTTTAAGATGTGGAAGAATTTTTGAGATATTTATCAATACACTTTATAAAGTAAATAGTCTTTGGGTCAGAGCACCGACCACCGATTATAACAAAAAAGCCCAAAAAAGTTTTTGAAAAATATTGCTAATATTTGGTGCAAAGGATGTTAAACGACTTTCTTTGGTACAGAGTACAATGTATTCACCAACAATCGTATGGTGTATTTTCACAACTCCGGGAACCTGCTAATTTCTATTTGTATGTAAGTGTACGTTAAAAATTAAAAAGCTTTTTTGGAATGGTTTTGGTCATGGCTGCTTTGAATAACATTAGTGTAGATATGTATGTGCATCAGCACTTATTTTACTTTAGTTTGTTTGCCCCACCATTTTGAAAGCACTGATTGTTAAGCTTTTACATGTTTGAAGCTTTCCATTTGTGTACTTGAAACCACGGTTGTCGATTTAGTCTATTTTGAACCAAAACTGTGCCGTTATTTTTTGTTTGGTTTAATTCTTTAAAAATTTGGTCCTTTTTGAGAAGTTTTAAAAATAAATCATATTTAAGTATTCATGTCAGTATGTGTTCGGGTTAAATTTTGATTGCAACGTTCATCTAGATAGATAGCTTACGTCCATTTCCTTGCCATCTCATCTACGAATTCATGACCTTCAATATCACTCTGACAAGGGTTGTGATGGTCACTGCGCCTAACTTTCTCAGGTATGCCAGCCTTTGCCGCTTCCCAACCCACTGTTGCTTGTTTCGTTTTTGCCTAGCGCCTTCCATCACAAAAATATATGTATAGAGTATATGCCGTGATTGTGTCCTATTGCAGGTGAAGTATGCAGCCAAGGCTTCCCTTATCTGATCTCACCGTTCTTTTTCCAGCTTAATTTGGAGACAAAAATCATGCCAAGATATTTGGCTTCAAAAGGGAGATTTATTATTGTGCCGTTTACCCTCGGCAAGTTTATGGGTGGAATTTTTGTTCTTCTTGTGAACAGAGCACTTTCGTTTTTGTTGGGTGTTGTGCTCTGCCCATTGCGAAATGCCGCCAAGTGCCTTTTTTATGAGCTCGCCTATTGTTGCTAGGAATTTACCTCTGATCAGCATAACTATGTCGAATGGAGTGTGCGGTTATCCTCGGTCCTTCAGCCCTGAAAATTTCTATTATTTTATTAGTTCAGTGGTCAGCAAATATTAAAATATAAGTGTATTAGTGAGAGCGAGAGAATGAGCAAACAAGCAGGAAACTAAAGTTAAAATTACAACATGCAGAGAATGCATTTATACCAAAAATTTTGCAATATTTCATTTTTGATTCAGAAATAGTTTGAAATATTTTCAAGTCCCTCAAATATCGCAAAAGGAGAGGCGATCACTCGCTTAAAAAATCATATTTCCCACCCTAAAACATTTGCCGCAAACGGGGACATACAAAATGTTTAAAACATATGTAGCTGATTTAAGGGGGGGAAAAATACGGAGATACATTCATGTAAATTTTTTACTATTTCGTTAAGTTTTTTAAATATTTTGCAGTAGTTTTTTGCAGTGCAGAAGTTGAATTTTTTTGGTGCAGAAAAAAAAGGAGCCCAGAGAAATTGTTACAGCCTTTGTTAATATAATGTTAAAAACTCATATTGTATTGAAAAAGTATTTAATATAACATACCCAAAAAGGTAAAAACCGAAACCTAATCCTGTTTGGAAGATGAGCTACATATGGAAAGGCCGTCATACCAGTTCCGTTATCCCATCGTAATATATCTCACAGGGAACCTTAATATTTTTGCGACAGCCGTGCGTAGTGTTTATTCGTCGCTGTCCCGATGATGGAGAGTAAGGATACATATGTGTGAAGCAAGTCTGAGCTACGGCGCGCCGAATACTGGATTATTTACATGTGCTAGCGTTCCCAGGAAGAAAGATAATACCAGTTTAACAAATTTTAAGGAAATTCCGTCCTCTCCAACTGCACTGGACTGAATGGCCATGACTGAAGTAACAACTTCTGTCTCAGTGACGCCAACGAAATTGAGCTCCTCACTCAGTTCATGCTGCACTATGAAGTCTTGGGCCGGAGGACTATCATTTTTTTTACTAGCGGTATTAAAATATTCATTTAGTACATTAGGTAGTATTGAACCTTCTGACCATTCTGACTTCCATCTTCCATGCACATTAAAGTTTCTTAGATGGCGCCATAAACCTTTTGATGAAAGGGAAGGGTTCAACTTAAAATTACAGTATTTACGCTTGGCCTCTCTGGTAATGGCAGTAGCTCTGTTTCGGGCGGCCTTGTAATGTGCCCAAGCAACGTCAGCTTCCATTTTGAATGAAGTATATTACGCACTTTAATAGCTAATTTAACACTATGATTGTAACAGGGACAAGACATATTCTTAACACGAGCACTACGAAGAGGAACATGACTACAAAAAACATCATTTAACGTCTTCTTTAAAAAATCAAGTTCATCGTGACGGGAGGAAACAGGAATCACCCCAGTTAATACTAGACAGGTCATTGAATATTACACCAACTTTAACATTTTTCAAATCACGATACAAAAAGTTAACATTCTCAGGAGGATAGTTAAACGCAACATCAAATGCACAAAAAATAAAGATCATGGTCAGAGATAAAACACATTTGGTCAAATTTAAGGACATGGCCAAGATTAGAGGTGATTGCAAGGTCTAACAGCGAGGAATTACAATTATTGGAGTACCTTGTTGGTATAGTCTATTCAAGGCCAGCAGTAGAGACATGGGCCAATAGTTTCGTGGAATACGGGCCTTTCACAAGGAGATTTACGTTAAAGTCCCCACATATAACATATCGTTCATATTCAAGTAGAAACACAAATAACTCAGTAAAAAAATAATTTAATATGAAACATTTATGAGGGTTATATACACAAGAACGTTTGCAACGTCATCTGAAATTTCAGCAACAATATCCGATGTTGATAGAACTTTTATATTAACGCTAGATTTGTAATAAATTACAACGCCTCCCCCTTTCCTACTAGTTCGGACATGTCGGTATACGAGTATTATAATAAAAGTCAGGAATATCAGATGTAAACCACGTTTCTGAAACACATATGACATCAATATCCAACTCTTCCAAAATGCTCCTTACATAGTCAAGTTTGCCACCACTAAGACTTCGCGCGTTAAAATGTGCCACCTTAAAGCCTTTAGACTCTGCATAAAATATCAAGCATAATCTTGTGGTTGCCTTCAATGCCGGATATATATTTCCTACTGGGACTTAAGACCATCAAATTGTGAGGCAACTACCAAATGCATACAGCACAACAAAAGCTGTGACAAGTGTTACTGCGTCCGATTAAATTAAGAAATAAAATAATTTAAAAACATTTTTAAGTTTAAGTACATTACATACATACATATATGCCTTTGCATAGTTATATGGCTTATTTTATTTTACCAAAGACTTATATCGACTAAGGCTGCAAGGATTTTGTTTCCTTATATGCGGAACAAAATTTTGTCTCAAAAGAGAGAAAGCTTAAACGGGGCACATGCAAAATAAAACACAAATGTGGTCGATCACTTTTTCACTATATGTTTTTATACTCAGTTGAGCAGAGCTCACAGAGTATATTAACTTTGATTGGATAACGGTTGGTTGTACAGGTATAAAGGAATGGAGATAGATATAGACTTCCATATATCAAAATCATCAGTATCGAAAAAAAATTTGATTGAGCCTGTCCGTCCGTCCGTTAACACGATAACTTGAGTAAATTTTGAGGTATATTGACAAAATTTGGTATGTAGGTTCCTGGGCGCTCATCTCAGATCGCTATTTAAAATGAACGATATCGGACTATAACCACGCCCACTTTTTCGATATCGAAAATTTCGAAAAATTGAAAAAGTGCGATAATTCATTACCAAAGGCGGATAAAGCGATGAAGCTTGGTACGTGGGTTGAACTTATGACGCAGAATCGAAAATAAGTAAAATTTTGGACAATGGGCATGGCACCGCCCACTTTTAAAAGAAGGTAATTTAGAAGTTTTGCAAGCTGTAATTTGGCAGTCGTTGAAGATATCATGATGAAATATGGCAGGAACGTTACTTGTATTACTATATGTATGCTTAATAAAAATTAGCAAAATCGGATAACGACCACGCCCACTTTAAAAAAAATATTTTTTTTATGTAAAATTTTAACAAAAAATTCAATATCTTTACAGTATATGAGTAAATTATGTCAACATTCGACTCCAGTAATGATATTGTGCAATAAAATACAAAAATAAAAGAAAATTTCAAAATGGGCGTGGCTCCGCCCTTTTTCATTTAATTTGTCTAGGATACTTTTAATGCCATAAGTCGAACAAAAATTTACCAATCCTTGTGAAATTTGGTAGAGGCTTAGCTTCGATATATCTTTACTGAACTCAGTTCACATAATTATCTGAACACACTTTGTATTCGTATCAAAAATGGCCGAAATCCGACTATGACCACGCCCACTTTTTTGATTTCGAAAAATACGGAAAATGAAAAAATGCCATAATTCTATACCAAATACGAAAAAAGGGATGAAACATGGTAATTGCATTGGTTTATTGACGCAAAATATAACTTTAGAAAAAAACTTTGTAAAATGGGTGACACCTACCATATTAAGTAGAAGAAAATGAAAAAGTTCTGCAGGGCGAAATCGAAAGCCCTTAGAATCATGGCAGGAATACTGTTCGTAGCATTACATATATAAATAAATTAGCGGTACCCAACAGATTATGTTCTGGGTCACCCTGGTCCACATTTTGGTCGAAATCCCGAAAACGCCTTCACATATACAACTACCACAACTCCCTTTTAAAATTCTTATTAATACCTTTAATTTGACACCCATATTGTACAAACACATTATAGAGTCACCCCTGGTCCCCCTATATGGCGATATATCGAAATATAGAACTAAGGTCCACTCCCTTTTAAAATACTCATTATCACCTTTCGTTTGATACTCATAATGTACAAACGCATTCTAGAGTCAACCCTGGTCCACCTTTAGAACGATATCCCGAAAAGGCGTCCACCTATAGAACTAAGGCCCAATCCCTTTTAAAATACTCACTAACACCTTTCATTTGATACCCATATCGTAAACAAATTCTAAAGTCACCCCTGGTCCACCTTTATGGCGATATCTCGAAAAGGCCTCCACCTATAGAACTAAGGCCCACTCCCTTTTAAAATACTCATTAACACCTTTAATTTGATACCCATATCGTACAAACAAATTCTAGAGTCATCCCTGGTCCACCTTTATGGGATATCTCGAAAAGGCCTCCACCCATAGAACTAAGGCCCACTCCCTTTTAAAATACTCATTAACACCTTTCATTTGATACCCATATCGTACAAACAAATTCTAGAGTCACCCCTGGTCCACTTTTAGAACGATATCCCGAAAAGGCGTCCACCTATAGAACTAAGGCCCAATCCCTTTTAAAATACTCACTAACACCTTTCATTTGATACCCATATCGTACAAACAAATTCTAGAATCACCCCTGGTCCACCTTTATGGCAATATCTCGAAAAGGCGTCCACCCATAGAACTAAGGCCCATTCCCTTTTAAAACACTCATTAACAACTTTCGTTTGAGACCCATATTGTACAAACGCATTCTAGAGCGACCCCTGGTCCACCTTTATAACGATATCCCGAAAAGGCGTCCACCTATAGAGCTAAGGCCCACTCCCTTTTAAAATACTCATTAACACCTTTCATTTGATACCCATCTCATACAAACAAATTCTAGTGTGACCCCTGGTCCACCTTTATGGCGATATCTCTAAAATGCGTCCACCCATAGAACTAAGGCCCACTCCCTTTTAAAATACTCATTAGCACCTTTCATTTGATACCCATATCGTACAAACAAATTCTAGAGTCACCCCTGGTCCACCTTTATGGCGATATCTCGAAAAGCCGTCCGCCTATAGAATTAAGGTCCACTCCCTTTTAAAATACTCATTAACACCTTTCATTTGATACCCATATCGTACAAACAAATTCTAAAGTCACCCCTAGTCCACCTTTATGGCGATATCTCGAAAAGGCGTCCACCTAGAGAACTAAGGCCCACGCCCTTTTAAAATATTCATTAACATCTTTCATTTGATACCCATATCGTAAAAACAACACATTTCAGGGTTACCCTAGGTTCATTTTCCTACATGGTGATTTTCCCTTATTTTGTCTCCATAGCTCTCAACTGAGTATGTAATGTTCGGTTACACCCGAACTTAGCCTTCCTTGCTTGTTAATATTACCTATCTACTATATGTATATGTTTATTCATTTTGTTATGTATATTGAAAAAAAAGTTGAAGACTTTCTTTTAGACAATTCGTAGTTTTCGTCACTTTAATTAAGATGTTGAAAATATGGGATAAATATTGGCCCGGCTAGAATTTTAAATTCATGATGTGAACGCTAATATCGGTGCCTTAATGGAGCTACGTCCTGTATCGCTATTTGATGGAAGAAGCCCTTATCTTAAATTTTTTCTAAAAAAGTGCTATCTAAAAATTTTATTGATTTACCATCACCCTGGGAGTTATTGATAGCGTCAGAGAGTAATCAATGTCATATTGTCGACCTATATAACCGTCGTTGTGGAGATCCCGCGTGCTGGAGCGCCGGTGCCTGCCTCTGAATACTCGGGGTAGAACCATGACTTCAGGTTAGCTAGGGAAGTTTCCAGAAGGGCTAGGTTCGTGGTCGTGGACCGTAGAGTTCTCTCCTTCGACCTAGAGCTCGAGTGGGGCTATCTGCGGCTCTCAAAGCCAGAGAAAAGTTGGTGTTATACTGGAATCCATATTTTACAACAAATAACTGCACAGCTTTCATGGTAGATGATGCATGGTCCAGGTCGGCAATTACTGATTCCAATGAATGCAGAGTCCAACGGCTCTCCCACTTTTATATCTCATGATTCCCCTAACCGGGACAGGGAAGCTCTTTTAGTGTATCTTCGAAAGTGGGATCTATAATGAGCTTTGGTCGTATGCAGGGTTGCGTGATTTTTATTTGAACGAATTACGAATCCAGAAATAAAATGTATTTTTTATTTGAAAATGTTTTCAAATCAAAGATATTTTTTATCTTTTATTTGATTTTGCATTCAAATTAAAGATACTTTTTATTTGTTACTTGATTCTTCAGCCGAACCAGAGATACGTTTTATTTTTTTTTTACTCGGCGTCCAAATAAAAAATATTTTTTATTTGCTATTTGATTCAGAATTCAAATAAAAGATACTTTTTATTTGTGATTTGATTCTTCAGCCAATTCAAAGATACTTTTTATTTTTTATTTGATTCGACCTCCAAATAAAAAATTTTTTTTATCTTTTATTTGATTCGGCATACAAATAAAAAATACTTTTTACTTGTTATTTGGTTGTTTAGGGAAATCAAACCAATTTTTGTTTCCGGTTTGGGTCGCTATCTGAATGCAATATACCTTATGCTTCTTGCTTGGTACGTGTTACAAATAAGTGCGCGTGAATATCAACTAATTTTGAGATATGTATCATCTTTGTCCATTCTTAAAGGATTGACGGACTCCGATCAAATTTTGAAATGATGAAACTGTATCATATATTCCAATGGCAGATGCACAATTTGAAAAAATAGTCCTATATAAAGCAAATTCGAAACTGTTTGAAAAATTATAAATTTTTACAAACTCATAGACCATGTTATTTAATACATGTAAATAAAACACATTTTCATCAACCAGACTATACTAGAATTCTTTAGTATTATGAATGTATTGTTCATTCTACGGATAATGTACGACACTAAGTAGTCCCCACATTATTTTTGAAGGATTTTTTTCGGGTAAGAGACAGTATCCTCTTAGTAGAAATGAGGACACTTTAACTGGGTATATGAACAGAGTTTTGTTCCTTTCGATAGTCCCGTACTGTGCCATATGACGAGTTATGCTATCTCGTATATTAATTAATAATTTTGTTCCATAGAGTATGTGTGAATTGGGAAGTTTTCAGTTTTTGTTGCTTTTCCATTAAAAAGAGTTTTTTTACGTGACCTGTTGGAGGCAGATTGAGGAAAAGAATCAAGATTTTAAAACTGAATTCCAAGCTATGTATAGCAGACATCCAGTCTGCGAAATTTTGGAAAATCAACAACTTCAGTCTTGATTTCTTTTAAGTTCCATATAAAAGCAGGAGTTTTTTCGCGTTGTACGAAAATTGCATGTTCTTGTATTTTGAAAGCCGATAACCTCGCAAAATCTCAGGCCCAATAGATTTTTTCTGATTTTTACCTAGGCCTGATCAGCCTAGCCAAGCTGTATAGCATAATCGGCTCTTGAGCGCCTAAAGCTTCTTTTGGCTAGGGGGACCAGAAAGCTCGCCAGGGAGCATATGCTATAGTGGTCCTATCCGGTCGGTTCCGACACAGTTCTAATCAAAAAGCAATATACGTATACCCGCTCATGGCTAAATACATTGCGATCATCGTCATGATTATTTCCGTATTTTTATCGGTCGGTATATCTCTTCCCTTTTAAAGACTTACACTTTCGAGATTCGGACCAAACTTAATGTACCAGTCCATTTGCATAAAAGGTGTAAAAAGTATCTTTGATTTGGCTGAAGAATCAAATAACAAATAAAAAGTATCTTTGATTCGGGGGAAGAATCAAAAAACAAATAAAAAGTATTTTTTATTTGCAGGCCGAGTAAGTAAAAAATAAAAAGTATATTTGGTTCGTCTGAAGAATCAAATAACAATTAAAAAATATTTTTTATTTGGATGCCAAATCAAATAAAAAATAAAAATTATCTTTGATTTGAAGTTGGATTTTGAATCTAAAAGGATTTAGAATCACGCAACCCTGGCCGTATGTTCGATAGCACCAGGCAGGAGCTTTCAGCTATGGATAGCGGCGATTATGCCATGGATGAGGTACTGGAGAAAAATAATGATGGTGGAAATCAGTCAGGTCAATATTCAGCACTGTTAGGCAGCTTCTAATAATCTGCATCTCTGGCTTGAACAAGGCGGAGTGGATGTAATCCTTCTCCGGGAGTATTAGCAGAGTAATAACAGCAAGAAAATTAGTAGATTATGGTAGGGTAACAGGTAGATACGGGTAGACAGGTAGATCAAGATCCACACTGTAATTTTAGGAGCAGCGATGTCACGATTATCAGACTAGAGCTCAGCGACGGCATTCTGTGGGTGGTTTCATCGTTCATTTTGGGCTAAATTACCACCGAAGCAAGGCGAAGAGGATTCGGGCCGATTGTTGGCGCAGAACGTGAATGCACACCTCACCAACTGGTTTAGCTCAGACAGCGCTACTTTATTTATTTTTATTGTAAACTAGCAGAGTATCCGACGTCGTTCGGGTATAAAAAAAGCAGTACTATATAGACTAATATGTTAGACTAATCCCAACCCCCATTTGTATGGGAGATACTACGCCCCTTTTTCGCAATCCCCAATTTTTCCCGAGGGGGTAGGGATTAGGCTTATATACCTCCTCACCTAATTTTAGTCGTCTAGCTTTAATACTTTCAGATATATTGACAACGAAAAATTCCAGTTGTATGGGAGGTGCCACGCCCCCTTTTTCGTTATACCCAGTTTTTATGGAGGCGTAGGGATTGGGCTCATATATCTACTCACCTAATTTCAGTCGTCTAGCCGTAATACTTTCAGATATATTGACTACGAAAAATTCCAGTTGTATGGGAGGTGCCACGCCCCCTTGTCGAAAACTTTTTTATATAGCCTACCATAGATTGACGCACTCAGGGTATACTTACTTACTTAATTGGCGCTTAACCGTCTAAACGGTTATAGCCGTCCAACAAGGCGCGCCAGTCGCTCCTTCGCTCCGCCAACCGGCGCCAATTGGTCACACCAAGGGAGTTTAAATCGTTTTCCACCTGGTCCTTCCAACGGAGTGGGGGCCGCCCTCTACCTCTGCTTCCATAGGCGGGTTCCGATAGAAACACTTTCTTGGCCGGAGCATCATCTTTCATTCGCATAACATGGCCTAGCCAGCGCAGCCGCTGCGTTTTAATTCGCTGGACTATGTTGATGTCTGCGTATAGCTCGTACAGCTCATCATTAAATCTTCTTCGGTACTCGCCATCGCCAACGCGTAGAGGTCCATACATCTTTCGAAGAACTTTTCTCTCGAACACTCCCAAAGCCGCTTCATCTGCTGTTGTCATGGTCCATGCTTCTGCCCCATATAGCAGGACGGGTACGATAAGTGACTTGTAGAGTATGATTTTCGTTCGCCGAGAGAGGACTTTACTTTTCAATTGCCTACCTAGTCCAAAGTAGCATTTATTGGCAAGATTGATTCTTCGCTGGATTTCAGTGCTGATGTTGTTGCTAATGTTGATGCTGGTTCCCAAATAAACGAAGTCTTTTACTATTTCGAAATTATGGCTGCCAACAGTAGCGTGGTTGCCAAGGCGCATATGCGCTGACTCTTTGCTCGATGACAGCAGGTACTTCGTTTTGTCCTCATTCACCATCAAACCCATCTTTACCGCTTCTTTTTCCAGCTTGGAGTAAGCAGAACTAACAGCGCGGGTGTTTAGGCCGATGATATCAATGTCATCAGCATATGCCAGTAATTGCACGATTTTATAGTATATTGTTCCAGTGCGGTTAAGTTCTGCAGCTAGTATAATTTTCTCCAGCATCAAATTAAAGAAATCGCACGATAGGGGGTCACCCTGTCTGAAACCTCGTTTAGTTTCGAACGGCTCGGAGAGGTCCTTCCCAATTCTGACTGAGCTGATGGTGTTGCTCAACGTCATTTTGCACAGCCGTATAAGTTTTGCGGGAAACCAAATTCAGACATAGCGGCATATAGGCAGCTCCTTTTCGTGCTGTCGAAGGCGGCTTTAAAGTCGACGAAGAGGTGATGTGTGTCGATTCTCTTTTCACGGGTTTTTTCCAAGATTTGGCGCATTGTGAAAATCTGGTCGATGGTAGATTTACCAGGTCTGAAGCCGCACTGATAAGGTCCAATCAGCCGGTTCACGGTGGGCTTCAATCTTTCGCACAATACACTTGAAAGGACCTTATATGCGATATAAAGAAGGCTGATTCCACGATAGTTGGTGCATTTTGCAGTATCCCCCTTCTTGTGGACTGGGAAAAGAACACTTAGATTCCAACCGTCGGGCATGCTTTCGTCCGCCCATATATTGCTAAGAAGCTGCTGCATGCGCCTTACCAACTCCTCGCCGCCGAACTTGAATAGCTCCGCAGGCAATCCATCAGCGCCCACGGCCTTGTTGTTTTTCAATCTGGTTATTGCACTCAGGGTATGTCATGGCAAAATTTCGTTCGATTCCATTCTGCGGTTTAGGCTGCAAGTCCAAACATACATACAGACATACTTTCACAAATATATAGTAGATGATATATCGTTAACTCTAATTACAAATTCCTTAGCCAGAAATGTAAAAACACAGTAGAATGCAAAAACGTTTTTTTAACATTTCCTATCTGCAGAAATGGCGTTTTAAAAGTGGAATAACTCGGGAATCGGGAATCTTGTGGAATGAATCGACGTTTCTACGGCGGAATGGGAGCAATGCTGGACGCCACCCTGCTTATTAGGGCAATGGTAGATCGGATTCTGTACAATATCTTCTAATCACCGATATATTTGGGAATGAAGCACGTACTTGTAAATTAACTTCAAGAACCTCAAAACCACTAACTAGCGATATAGGGAAAGTATGTGACCGAATTCGTTGCGATAGGCAAACGAGATATGTGTCCCGAAATTTTATTTTATTTATTTATGTATTTATTCAAAAGCTAAAATTATAGTATAGTATATAGCCATAGCAGCAAGGGCCGAAACTTTGGAAAATTATTGACTAAAACGAAAGTCAGTGCCACTCTTATTTTCTAAAATTTTTGATTTTTCCAAATTTATTTATTTACGCTTTTGAAGGAAAGTATCACAATATAAGTTATTTCACAACGACCTTTGCAATATTTTTTAAAATCTTTTATATAAAAGTGGGCGTGGTCATCAACCAAGTTCGTCCATTTTTCCCTGGAACATTTCTTACGAACGATGTTGCATTGCCACTGGTGGGACAATTGTACGCAATATTTTATTTTTGTTGAACTATTCTGATAACACCAGCTGGGAGTTTTTGGTTCACATAGATAGGTTGAGACATTTGACCGAAAATAGACGAAAATTGGAGTGAAGTTATAAATTGAGGAGTTGCGTGCGAAAAGGGTTCTTCACTTGAGGTGCTATAACATTTTAGTTGTTGTAGTTTTTGTAAAATTTGCCTTATATATAGTATGCTTCATATATAATATTTCCAATTTATATGTTGAATATTCAAATACACAAATATGGCCAAGTCATATCGATTAGACTAAAAAATGTATTATAGTTTAGCCATTTTTTTCAAAGCTAAGTCCTACTGTACCTGTGAATCAAAATTACTTAAGTCCATTTCGGCCAAGCGTAATGCGCTATTGTATTTTGTGACATAATTTACAAATTTTTTAGAGCTGAACATTAACAAAATAATTTAAAAAAAATTATAACTTAAACGGTTTTATAGAAAACTATATTTACATTAGGTAATAATAATACTATAAGCTAGAAAATAATTAGGTAGGTCCTAGGTATTAGTCATCACACTCCTCAGCAATCTAGGGCGTTGATCAGACAATTAAATAAAAGCGTTCGGCTCGTCAGGTTTTGAAGTAAAAAAAAAGCGGGGATAGGGCATCACCCGCTGGAAAATGTGACCGGATTTCCGGGATTCTTCCGACAGGAATTAAAAGAGCCGATGCGGATTCAATGACCTTGCTAAAAGCACGCTCCACTTGGCGGGCATCAGTTGAGATAGGGAGGGCAGCAAAATGATTGTCTGTATAAGTTTTGTAATCTTCCCTCTTTCCTTTTTTGGAATTGATGAAAGTGCGTTTTTCAGTAGTAATGGAATCGGAAGGTCGCTCGGGCGGAAGAAGTATGGGTAGGTTGTCGGATGCCAGTGTGTCCATCGGCTTCAGGGCCGGCTCAAGAGAATTTGGGGCCCTAGGCGAGTTATTATTTGCGGCCCCTTTCTCCCGTATTTATAGAAAGAAATTGGAGATCAGAAAATTAGAGATCAGAAATATTAAATTCAAACTTAGTGTCAATAAAACAAAAAAATATTTCTTTTGCATATTAAATATATATTTTTTTCAACAAAAGAACGAAAATATAACACACAAAACTATTTTTAATTATCTTAGAGTTTACGAAAATTTATTTTCCGAGCCTTCAACTCAGAGAAAGTTGACATAATTTTACTTAAATCTAATTTTTGCGCAATTTCCTGCTCTATTGATAGCAATGCTAAGCCGACAAGACTTTCTTGAGTCATGGCCGAACGCAAGTACGTTTTGATTAATTTCAGTTTCGAAAAGCTACGCTCGCCACTCGCAACCGACATTGGTATCGTCAACAAAATACTAAAAAATTAAATTTTTTTAATGAAATTAAATATAGGGCCCCTACAAAATTTCGTTTTTTTTTTTTGTTTTTTGCAAAAAGGATTTTTAGTACAAAAGTGTTTATCGAATTTGGTGCCCCCTAGAACTTGGTGCCCTAGGCGATCGCATAGTTCGCGTATATGGTAGAGCCGGACCTGATCGGCTGCCAGTTGACGCAGTTAACCGAGTCCTGGGCTCACGATAGAAATGTCTAGCGAATTGAGACAGCTTCCTACCATACGTGTGGGGGCGTCCCCATTTATCATGCAGAACGTCGTTTCTCCTATTTGATCCGCCAACATCTCGCCCCTGCTGTCCGCCTGCAGATCAAAATGCCACAGACAGTGGTGGACATTGAAATCGCCTAGGATAATGCGATTTTCGCCAGTGAGTAGTAAGGCTGAGTAACACAGCACTGTGCTGTGTTATTGTGTTAACGCTCAGTAATGTGCGGCACGCACACGCACACTTATCGATTAATTTATAACACATTGGCACACTCGATGGTACACTCGATGGCACAAAGCTGACTGTTTCTATAGCACAGATAATGACACTCAGATCGTAAGTGCCCATTCATACATACATAGTCCATTGTGCTTGTGTTTTGCTTGTGTGTTGATTGTACTCATATTCTTGCCTGTGTATTACGTTTAAAAGATGTGGGCACAAAATGTATACTCTAAGTTGAAAATGTTCTATTTAAACAAAAGTTGTGGTTATATAACGTAGATTCCCTTAACATGGGAGTATGAAAGAAGATAAATGTTGCCATTATTTACTTTTCTAAATGGCGTCAAACGTGGAGTTAGAGGTAAGTAACACAGTAACATATCGACTTTCGATAATCAGTTATAACACAATTGTGTCAATACAATGTGTTAACACTGCAAAGTGTGCCTGTGCTACTGTGTTAACACTCAAAAAATAGTGTCATTACCCACCACTAGTGAGTAGTGCGCTGATGTCAGGGCAGTATCCACTCGGGCAACAGGTCACAGGAGGGATGTAGATGTTGATGATTTCTAAATTTGCATTATCTGACCCGACAGATATGCCTTGACGTTCCAAGACACTGTCCTTACGGCCGATGTCGGGATTAAATAAATTATATTACACTGAGTGGTGGGTTATGAATGCGAGGCCGCCTCCATTGTCACTCTCGCGATCTTTTCTGTGAATGTTATACCCAGAGCAGGTCTGTAAAGCAGATCTTGCTGTGAGTTTAGTCTACTGGATCGCAGCAATGCGGTCTGCTCTATGTACCTGGCTCACCTTACGTCCCTGTGAATGGAACATTTCTGCCTTTTGAAAGCAAGCTTGTCGCCTTCAGCCGAATGTTGCCTCTTCATTTTACCGCCCGATGCTTCTTCCTTCTACTTCTACCACCTCACTCTCCCCGTGGGGTTGGAGCGAAATACAGCCGAATATAGCTTCTGATTGCAAATCAAAGTGGTAATTTTTAGTGCAAAATACACACCCAAGTTTTATATTTTATTAGTTTCATATCAAACCAACATTTGCCCTTAAGTGATTAAATTCAAAAACTGTTAAAATTACTAGCTAAAGAGAATTAAGTTTAAGTCAAAGTTGAGTCGGAACGTCTCACCCGTCATTTTGGAATATCACTTTCATAACAGTATTGTCGGTAAGTAGTTTGTCTTAATTGTTCATTGGTTCATAACTTATGTATATGTCACTGGAAACAAATTTTATGGACTTCTAATCGTTTTATTTCTTTTTTGGTCAAAAAAACTGGTTTCATGTGGCAACCTTGTATGTATTAGAGGTTTACGCCGATCATTTTATCGGCGCGCCGGCGTACGCCGGTGTTCTTACTTTAAAAAGCTTGATTTTTCTATTTAAAAAAATAATATTTACGAAAGGTTTTGTTTGTGTGTATTTAAGGAAATCAACGTGTTGGCCATTTCGAAAGATCCGTTGTTGTTGCCTCAAGATGTTGCAGACCGTTCAAAAATGTTCAGGCGCAGCTCCTTGCGGAGGGATTTTCCCTCGTTCACTTACTCCAGAGAGGCTTCGAACCTAACCCCGGTCATTGGAATTGGTACTGCTGCGTCTTCAGAAAAGAAATAGATATACATAAAATATGCACACTTTTGTCTGTATATCTCGTGCAAAGCGTAGTTTCAACTAGTGTTAACTCCAAATAATCGTCGCGAACACAATTTCTCTAAATCATTTGTGGCTTCTTGGCGGTCACGCACAAAGGCGACTTACGGTTGCTATTAATGGTCTATTAATACTCATGACTCTCGTGGCACAGGGCGCCTCCAGTTTTTTCTGCTGTTTTTAAGAGCTACAATTGCCGATGTGCGAACAGTAGCAATCCCGAACACCAGTCGCTACCACGCTCCTGACCCTTACACCATATGCCACCACAGAAGCTATAGGACTGCGACTTCGAACTCATACCTTCGCCGACGTCACTTTCCTAGAAGCTCTAGGTGTAGCTACGAAGACTTTCCAACGGATGCTTTTGTCGCGCTATGCTGCCGAGCTACACCAGAGAACACCTTGGAACGTTAGGGAGTGACTATTCGGCCAAGGATGCCGCCCTCGAAATGATAAGCAGTCTAAGTGGATGTCATTGCGTAATGGGTGAAAATCGTGTAATCCTCGGCGCATCTACATAATTAAAATTTTACAAGGACCCTGCATAAAATTATTAAAATTTAGACCAAAGTTTGCAGACGTTTGTATTCACAACATTGATTTCAATAGTCTTCGTTAAATCAAAACGATATTTGTTTTGAAAGTCGACCGATTTTAACTTGAAAGATGTTAACTGCTGTTTTCCGGCCTTATGATATAAGAGCCCGTTATGGATGACTGTCCACTACGTTAGGGTAGTGACACACACGGTCATTAGTTCTACTGTCTTGGGAAAGCTTTTGCTTCACCACTTTGATTGTTCTTGCGAAGGACAAAGCCTCACCAGGTAAATATATGTGCCTACGTATTCACATTTGCAAAAGGAGTTGTAACGTGTAGGTGATATTTAAACTTGGGTGATAGGCTATAATCAATGTGATTCACTCCAAGGGACTAGTTTTGGATAGGGCCGCCAACTTTAGGAAATGTCAAAGTGGGAGACTTGGGTGTTGAAGGATGAAGTGTGAAAATCAAAATTAACATTTCAGACGCTATTGTATAGTTTCGCAAATGAACAACAGATGTTTGAATGTAAACCCAAGTGATTTTTCAAACCCTTCATACGTACATAAATCCTCAACTTAAGTATGAGGTAAGAATCATTTCAAAGAGTGTTTATGCCCTAGAACCTAGTAAAGGATTTGGCGTCACTGATTTCGCTTATTCTTTCAGCCAATCGCAATGTAAAATTAAAAAAAATCGGCAACTTTTTGTGTAATTTGGTTTTTTTTAGCAACTTGAGGACAATTTGAAAACATGTTCGCATTGGGTAATTTTATTTGAATTGATTGTTCATTATTAATTTTTTGAAAAAAATATCTAAATTTATAATCTAACTCTTCTTTTAGTGTTTTGTTTAAATAAGTCCGTGTTAAACTAGCATTGAAAGTGTCTGTTTTTTTAAATAACTTTTGAAAATTTAGAAAGAGTTAAATTTCGCAATTAGTTTCTTATAACTGGCAGCGATACGTACCCGTTGATACACTTTCGACTATATCCGACCAATTTTCGACATGAACAATAAATGTCCTAAACAGTCTAAAATTAGTAGAAAATATAGTACCGCGCCGGACGCCGCCGTCGCCGCCGCCGCGACGATATTTTTGACATTCGGCGGCGGCGTGCGAAAAACGACCTAAATCGGCGGCGGCGGCGGCGGCGTTTATAGGCGGCGTATATCTCTAGTATGTATAGCAACATTTTTTTTAACAATGGTTTGTTTACCACACTGAGGGGGAACGTACTGATTATTAAGTTTTTCGTGTTGGAAGCTTTGAACAGGTAAGCTTAAATTTGTGTAGTTGAAAGATTTGTTGCATTTGCCACCTCAGCAAAGCTTTGTCCTATTTGTAAGTAGGGATGAAAAGATATCATGAAGGTATCGGTAGCTGTGCCTACTAAGTATCGGACCGAAAGTATCGAATCCTACTTATATCGGTACTTTTTCGGTATTACAGGGGTTAACTGCTAAAACACGTGCAAATTTATCGGGACAAGTACCTATTAAAATACGCGTTTTGGCCTCGCTATCAATATGAGAAGACGAAAATTGTCTTCGTCAAGAGATATATGTGAAAACTCGTTGCAAGTTCTGATGCGGTTGTTGTATTTTGCTTTTGTTGTACACACAAGCACATATCGTTAACTTTCAATGATTTATCGGGGGTTTATTTTGATATACATATGTGAAAAACGCAGTTTCGAAATATTAGGGTATATTGCAGAACGCCCTGTGTTTAATAATTTTAGTACTAAATTGCGTAATCTCGTAACCCTGAAATGTGAACTCGCCGCTGTCTACCAAGTCCTGTTTTGTAGTTTGAAAAACCGCCAGCAGTCGGATTAGGCACACAGCGGTAAGTAAAGAAAGCTGTAATTTGTTAATTTGATATATTAATTTGTAGTTTCATGTAGAAATAAACCACCCACCCTACCATCTATTTATTCATCTACAACATCAATATCACTTGTGTACCATATTTAATGTCACCATCTTGATTGTAAAGTACTGCGCCTTCATATCAGCAATGCCAAGTTTGTAATTTTTGCCAAAAACAGCAGCTAGCCTATATTGCCCAAAGAAATTTTTGCCGTTTAAATGTAAAACAGTGTGTCTATTGATGTCTGCAATTGTTCACCATTTAACGCCAGCAACATTCCACCATCATCAAAGATTATCGAAAATAAAGATGTTGCAGGGACGAAAAATCGTGTGAAGCAAGCTTCACAAAACCACTAGTAGGTCACCACTTACCACAGCAGAATTTGTTAAACTACCACTGTCTGTATTTGTTATTTAACAATTATTTGTACACTTTTTATTCAGCTAATGTGTTCAGAATTTTAACTTTTACTCTCTAAAACTCCAATTAGTGTATTTGTGTGCTTAAATTATGTTAAAAATTGTGTTAAAGTTTTTGGTGTGGTGAAAGTGACCTACTAGAATTTTGTTACGCTCAGCTGCTTTCCACCGAAGTTTGCGCCTGCAACATCTTTATTTTCGATAATTTTTGCCATCATATCGCCACTTTAAAAGCCACTACAACGCCACGTCAACGTCGTCATCTCAGCCAGGAACGTCGCACCGCTAGCAAAGTCGTAGCAGAGACAATTTAAAATAGAGATGTTGCAGGCGCAAACTTCGGTGGAAAGCAGCGGAGCGTAGCAAATTCTAGCAAAGATTGATCGAAGAGTAAAGATGTTGCAGGCCTAACTTCGGTGGAAAATAGCGGAGCGTAACAAAATTCTAGTAGGTCACTTCCACCACACCAAAAACTTTAACACAATTTTTAACATAATTTAAGCACACAAATACACTGATTGGAGTTTTAGAGAGTAAAAGTTAAAGTTCTGAACACATTAGCTGCATAAAAAGTATACAAATAATTGTTAAGGGTGTCTTTGATGGGTATGTCTCGCCTTGCACACACCGGCGTCATCCCAAAACGTCGACTCGTAGGTGCTTGCACCCTCCCCCCACATTGGGGTGGAGCCTCCTCGCGGTGACACCTGGTAACGCTTCGGCGGCCAATGCGAGCGGCGACCCGTTTCTCCTCCCTTCAACCAGATTTCCCTTCTTCTCCCATCTCCCATCTGCACTCCGTTTCCCCTGGGCAAAGTTTTCCTATAAACAGGTGCTATTTTTAGTTCAAGACGGGCCATACGTGGCGAAGAGTCACACCCTGAATAAGGTGCTAAAGCTTTGTTAACAAATATGGCGGATCTAGAGAGGACAACTCGATAAAACCCGTAATTCCGAGTGTCATCCGAACCGTGCTCATGGGATGAATGGCACTACGTTAGTGTGTCTTATAACGGTGGCCTCCAGATACCTGACACCCTCTGGTTGTAATTAGACTTGCTGGGATATTGGGGGCTATTTCCCAGCTGACCTACCTTCCCCTATACTCGTGGGTATTTTTTTTTATGGATGAAAATAATATAAAAAACAACCAAAATGGAGCTGAACAGCTCCCAATAGATCAGGTCGATTGCGACCTTTCGGTGCAAGCCGAATCAGCTGTCGCCACAGACTTGCCGGGGCCGAATAGTCCCCTGCATGACGTGGAGATGGCAGATGTGGGGACTCTGCAGGATGTAAATCGGGTAGAGTCACAATCCACAGTCTCGCCGGAGGATGAAGAGAGGCTCCTTGCCTCTCCGGCGAAAAGCGATCAGCCTGGCCGGAATGCAGACTGAGATCGGCTAAGTGGTGCCGCTCGAAAACGTCTCAAGCGATTATTGGCCAGGAGGATTAGATGCAATGAAGCCAAGGGAATTGCCAAAGAACCCTTGGGATCGGTCCGTGGTGAGGGGTCAGCCAAGAGAGGCCGCTCAGATAGCTCGACTCCACCAGAGAGAGAGCCCAAAAAGATGTCGCTGCCAACAGCTGGCAAAACATAAATATTGTCAAAACCTGTGGAAACCTGTGCATCAAATGTCGAGGCAACCGTGCATCCCCATCGTGATGCAACAGCCAAGCAGTCGGCAACTTTCAGGGATGTCCTGAGTGGGGTAAGGCTGGGCAGTATACCTCCCGACTATCCAGCCACGGTCTGGTCTTCAGGGGAACTGAAGGCCATACAGAAGGCCATCCTGGGTGAGGTGATGAACCAAAAAGATGGTGCTATAAAGCCCACCTTTAGCGGTTGTACACCTCGCCCAGGCTGGCTTTCTATCACCTGCAGCGATACAACCACCCCGGAGTGGCTAAGGGCTATCGCCCCAAAGCTCACTCCATGACAGGTGCCAAGCTGAAGGTGGTACCTGATGCGGATATACCACGCCGCATCATTCTCGTGGGGTACTTTAAGGAAGAGGAATGCCCCTCAAACGACGACATCTTGAGGTTAGCTGAGGCCCAAAATGTCGGCTTGAGTACCAGAAACTGAAGAATCCTCAACCGGTTTCGAAAGTCCACGGTGACGGAAGTTACCATAGCCGCCGATCTGTTGTTTGCGGAGCTATTAAAGCAACGCAACTACTTGATGTTCTGTGGGTTTGACATGGTCAAGTTAAGGTCCAAAAACAAGCCATACCTGCCCCTGGTAAATATAAATACCAGCGGCAGTGACAATAAGAGTGAGTCGCATAACAATAGGGCAAGGAAGGTGGCTACACGTGGCCGCGAAGACCATAAATAGTGTCTCCCCTCCCTATCAAAGCCCAAAAGCAAAGACGTCTGAAATGCCTTCAGGTGAATCTTCACCATGCCAAGGCAGCCTCAGACGTCCTAATTAAAAAATTTGTAGAAGAAGGTCTGGGAATAGCCTTCATTTAGGAGCCCTGGATTCAACACGGTGCCGTAAAAAGCCTTAATAGTACTGATGGTAAGTTAATTTATGCCACCAGTTCTCGCCCAAGAGCGGCGATGCTTTTAAGCAACAAACTAACGTTTCTTCCACTTTTACAGTTTATGAAGGCTGATATCATAGCAGTTTGGGATAAAATTCCAACCCCAAGAGGCGAACAAGGGGCAATCTTTGCCTCTGCTTACTTTCCGGGGCGTGGGGGGGGAAGAAATGGCCCCAACAACCGAAACAATAGCCACAATCAAATACTGTCCGCAGAGTGGCACACCATTGATCCTCTGCTGTGACGCAAATTCCCATCATACAACATGGGGTAGTACGAACATCAACAACATGGGTGAGTACCTCCTTGAGTTTATCAGTAGTAATAATATAAGCATTATCAATCGGGGCAATGAACCCACATTTGTAAATGCTATTAGAGGGGAACTTTTAGATCTTACTCTATGCAGCCATAATATGGCCAGCAGCGTCACTAACTGGGATATTTCAGGAGAGGAATCAATGTCGGACCACAAACACATTGTATTCGACATTGGTCACTTTCCGGAACACATGCGAGCTTTTAGAAATCCCAGGAAAACGAACTGGGAGTTTTTCCGTTTTATTATTGAGGAAGCTGGTAACAGCTTACATCGACCTATAACCACCGTGCAGGAGCTTGAGAAAGAAGCTGAACAGCTCCACTCAGACATTAAAACAGCTTTCGATGAGAGTTACCCCCCAAGGAAAGATACGTACACAACGTGATGTGCCTTGGTGGACCAAAAAGCTTGGGCAGCTAAGATGCCAGGCTAGGAAGCTGTTCAATAAAGCGAGAGCTACGGGCGACTGGGATTCATACAAATTCGCTCTAACATCTTACAATGAAGAACTTAGTAAATCCAAACGGCTACCTGGAGAGAACACTGTGAAAATATTAATGATCTTCCAGCAGCAGTTCGACTACAAAAAGCCCTTTCTAGAAATCATTGAAATGTAATTGGCACGTTGAAAAAAACAGATGGGAGCTACACCACGCGGCCGGAAGAGACGAGCAAACTATTACTCGAAACACGCTTTCCTTACTGCACAGACGAGTGCAATGAGCTCTGTCTAATTTCAGCCCATTCAAGTCACCAGGACCGGATGGGGTCGACCCTTGTCTGTTACAGCAAGGGATAAAGCATATAGCCCTAGTCCTTTCCACTTTATATAAGGCATCACTACTGCTCGGCCATATCCCGAGCAGGTGGGCAGAGGTTGTGGTAGTATTCTTACCAAAGCCAGGGAAACCCGAGCAACTGCCCTCGTCGTATTGACCAATAAGCCGCAGCTCATTTCTCCTAAAAGGTATGGAGAAAATCTTAGATCAGCATATCAGGGAGGTCAATCTAAATAAACTCCCTCTGTGTAGGAATCAGTTCACCTACCAGTCAGGGAAATCCTCGGAGACGGCTATCCATAGTCTCACGGTAAATATCGAAAAGGCTCTAGAGTCAAAATATATAGCCCTCTGCGATTTTATTGATATATCAAGGGCTTTCGATAACACAACACATCAAGCTATCAAACAAGCTATGATTGACAAGGACATAAGCCCAAAATAATACGATGGGTGCTGTCTATGTTAAAGAGTAGAAAAATCCATTTGGAACTGGGAGGGGCAACTGAATCAATTGCGGTCACAAGAGGCTGCCCACAAGGAGGTGTGTTCTCCCCTCTCCTGTGGACCCTGGTCATTGATGACCTCCTTCAGTTAATGAAAACCAAGGGATTTGACACACAAGGATAAGCAGATGACCTAGTTATTTGCATCACAGGAATGCACGAAGATGCAATATCAGATCGCATGCAACAAGCCCTTTGCATCATAGAGACGTGGTGCGATACCAAAGAATTGTCTATAAATCCTAACAAAACTGTTATAGTGCCTTTCACCCGGAGAAGGAAAGTATCCATCCCAGAACCATCCCTGGGTTGTACAAAAATACAATTCTCAATGGAGGCTAAATATCTAGGGGCCACACTGGATAGAACCCTCACGTCGAATGCTCATTTGGATGCTATCCTAAACAAGGCAACAAGAGCTTTCTTCGCCAGTACTCGTCTCTACGGCAAAACATGGGGGATTTGTCCAAAAATGGTATATTGGACATTTAATACTGTCGTAAGGCCAATAGTCACCTATGCTTCTCTAGTTTGGTGGCAGAAGGCCACGCAAAGAAAGGCAACGGCTAAACTAAGCAAACTGATAGGGCATATGAAAGTAATAAGAAAATTCATAGGAAATCCCTCATTACAACTGCGTGACGTAATGTCCCCTAAGCTCAGAATCTCACGGAACTTTGAAGTGTCCATTGTGGACAGGACCCACTGGGAAATAGGGAATACTTATAACGACCCTGACTCAGAGGTCTGGTACACGGATGGATCGAAATTCGATGACGGAAGAACGGGAGCTGGCATATATGGGCCAAACTTCAAAAAATCGATACCAATGGGATGTTACCCCACCATATTTCAGGCAGAAATTCATGCAATAGAGGTCTGTGGTAGAGAATGTCTGCGGAGAGGCTCAACGTCAAAGAGCATCTACAGGTACATCTAAGCTAGTGGCTGAATGCACTGAAATCCTTAATGCCCTGGGAGCCAAAAACACGGTGATGTTGGGATGGGTTCCCGGACATCAGGGACATGAAGGTAATGAACATGCAGATTACCTAGCAAAGCATCCTGCAACATCTCTATTCTTAATATTGTCTCTGGTCGAAGCACCACTTCGCAACGCAAGGTAAATGTATATGTCTGACCTGGAATCATGGAACGACCTTATTGTGCGAAAATGCCGTTCTTCACTTTTTGAGTGACTCTTATAGGAAATTTAACGCTCTTTCTAATGGAACAAACCACAGTTTTCTATATTTCTTAGTTTTCGCATTTAAAGCCAAATTGGGCAACAAATACGATTTTTTGATATGTTTCGATCCATGCGCCACCAATCGGACATTTTTTTCTTATTATTGCATTGACATCGGGTTCTGAATTATATTCCAAGTTTCAAGCTTGTACCTTATCGGGAAGTTACATAAATTTTAATTACAAAATTCATTCACAACGGCTGGCCGCTACACAGATTTAAAGCTAAAAAAAACTTTAAACGCGTTTTTCTCGAAAATTTGTTTTCGCACAATAGGGTCGTTTCATGATTCCAGGTGACATATGCATATTTCAGCCTATATTTCCTAACATCGCCGCCACAAAGCAGTAAATACGTTTGCTATTTGTACCACAAATAACAAATAAAGATTTGGGTCATTACTAAATTTATAGCCGTGATCCTGCGTCACCGTAGCCAAGAATCTGCGTAGTGCAGTCACGGATCTCCCTCTATACATATATGTAATTTAACAGCCACGCTCCTGCATCAACTGCTTCAACACACTGTTGTTGTTGTTGTTGTAGCGATAAGCTTGCTCCCCCAAGGTTTTGGGGAGTGTTATCGATATGATGGTCCTTTGCCGGATACAGATCCGGTACGCTCCGGTACCACAGCACCATTAAGGTGCTAGCCCGACCATCTCGGGAACGATTTATGTGGCCACATATAACCTTCAGGCCATCCCCTCCCTCCCCACCCCCAAGTTCCATGAGGAGCTTGGGGTCGCCAGAGCCTCGTCTGTTAGTGAAACAGGATTCGTCGCGGATAGGTGAGGTTGGCAATTGGGTTTGGAGAAGCTGTATATAGCGCTGACAACCAGAAGGGTTGCGCTACACAGCCCCTTGAATCTGGTATTTTAGTCGCCTCTTACGACAGGCATAACTACCGCGGGTATATTCTGACCCCCTAACCCGCTGGGGTGCTTCAACACACTCACCACATATGTTGCACACACCGCCCCGTATAACTGCTCGTCCTATGAATACTAGTAACAACATGGATTAGAATGCCTTATGCCCGCCAATAACGGAAACGCTATCCATATAGCATATCTGAATCCGCATTAAGGACACGTTCAGAAGCACATGTACACAGTGCCCCTAGTAAGTCCGCGGTAACGGACACACACATCGATGATGGAGTCCCAATTGCCTCAGACAGCCAAACGATTATAACCACGGGTACTTCGCTGATGCCAAGCCATGCCCAAAAACCACCGTGGTCATAACGACGAAATGGAAAAACGTATAGCTGGAGCTCCATCTGAAAGCAAATCATGTACAGTTACGAGAACGGGAGTCGCCGATTTTTTCGAGACTAAAAGCTTTGGCGTTAGACCATCGCCACCAATCGAAAGCGACGCCGACATTCGCGGACGAACAATTTTGGAGTCGACAACTTGTGTTGGGCAAAGATTTCAGACGGGTCTTATATGGAAGGATGATAGTATTCATTTGCCAAGCAGTTACAATATGGCGCTCAAGAGGCTAAAGAGCGTCGAACGGAAAATGAACTACGATGCCGAGTTTGCAAAAGCCTTTAAGCAAATTATTGATAGCTATATAGGGAAGGGTTACGCACGTAAACTCACTTCGTCGGAGTCTATCTTGTCATCTCCGCGTACCTGGCGCCTGCCCCATTTTGTCGTAGTAAATCCGAACGAGCCTGTTTGATACCGCCGTCCGAGTTAATGGTATCTCCTTGAATAGGTGCTTACTTAAGGGACCGCAGGAGTATAAGCCATTGCCTTCGATTCTCTTCCGCTTTCGTGAACGAGCTGTGGGCCTGTGTGGCGACATCAAGGAAATATTCCACCAGATATTAATACGTCCTGAAGATAGGTTTGCCCAGCGGTTCCTGTGGTGTAATGTGTGATTCTGGTCAACCACCCGATGTATACGAAATGTGTGTCATGACGTTTGTAGCTACTTTCTCCCCTTGCTCATTATGTTAAGACACGAAATGCTTTGGAACACGTAGATGACAATCAGTATACGTGACGGGCCGTAACTGCAATCTTGGAAAATCACTATGTAGGCGACTTGGTAAATAGTTTTGACTCACCAAAGGAAGCCATAACCGTTGCAAAGCAAGTAAGGGAAATCCACAAGGACCCCCGCTTTGAGCTCCGTAATTTCACGTCGAACTCTGAGGAATTGATTGCAGCATTGGGTGGAGTGGACGTTGATAAAGTCATCAAATTAAAACATGGACTGGGTACTGAAAGAGTTCTTGGGTTGCATTGGCACTCTACGACGGACTGCTTAGGTTTGGACTGAAGTTCAACAAAGAAAGCAAGGCGGTATTGGACGGAGATCGGTGCCCTGCAAAGTGGGAACTCCTCAGTGTGGTCATGTCCATATGCGACCCGAGTCGCCACCGAACCCAAAATAAGAATCCATATGGTCTCAGAGCTGACAATGTTGAAGCAGCTAAGCTTCTCCTGCCGCACCGTTCAGAGCGAATACTTCCCTGAAGGAATCCAACAGATCCAAGATGGACATGATATATTAAGTCAGAGCCCTTTGGTGCAATTGTTGCTGTACCTGGATGGGAATGATGTGCTACGTGTTCGTAGACGTATAAATAATATGCAATAATATATAATATATATATACAACGGCCAATAATATTGCCGCCAAAACATGTGTACACGAAACTGATAACGGAGCATCATCACATCCTCATGGGCCATCAAAATGCCGAAGCGACCATATGGGCTATTCGCCGGGAGTACTGGGTGCCGCGTCTAAAAACGCTTCTACGAAATGTCATCGCCAACCGTAAGGTGTGCCGGCTACGCAAAGCAGCACCAGCCCCGCCATTAATAGGGCCGCTGCCAGTGGATCGACTCATACCCTAAGTAAGGCCGTTTATTTGCACTAGTATGGATTACTTTGGGCCATTTAACGTAGCAGTGCAGGGGAGTACTGAAAAGCGGTGGGTAGGACTCTTCACATATCTAACTACTCGGGCTGTGCATCTAGAGGTAGCACACGACTTAAGCACTGACGCCCGCATCATCGTAATCAGAAATTTGATTAATCTTAAATTTTATTAATCAAGGTTGAGGTCAGACAGTGGGAAAAACTTTGTTGGTGTGAAGATCGAAGCCAAGAAATTTACGGAAGTATTCGATGAGCGAGCTTTCTCGACGAAGCGTAGATTAGATCTTCAGCTCGCCGTATAACCCAGTGTTCATCTGCGATCCAAATGTGCCAAGAAGAGAGTGGTGTCGTGGCGTGGTGGAGCGATTGTATCCTTCGAAAGACGGAGTTGTCCGCCAAGTTGATGTGCGAATGAATTCTGAGGTGAACAGAAGAGCCGTAGCCAAGTTGGCCGTTCCGGACGTTCAGTCTGGTGAATTGAGTGATTCATGTGTGCGGGAATGTTGCAGAAGGCGCTGTGTTTAATAATTTTAGTACTAAATTGCGTAATCATTTTGAAGTTTGAAAAACCGCCATTCGTTAGCAAGCAGTCGGATAAGGCACACAGCAGTAAGTAAAGAAAGGTGTAGTTTGTTACAATGTTCAATGTCACCATCTTGATGGTAAAATACAAATACACGTTGGGTATTAAAATTCATATCACTTATCTCACTTGACGAAACTGGACATGGAAGCGCCAAAAACGGCGAAGCAAGTAGGTATATCTGTCCCACAGTGTATTCATCAGATTTGTGGAAAAATTCCAAGTTTTAAGACCGTGTCCTTATTAAGGGCCATTTTCACCATCTCTGGTTAAATTTAGAATTTAGCTGGATGATAGCATCCTTCGGATATTTTATATTTCCGTTGTCACCAACACAGGGTGACCAACCCCAAGTTAAATAGAATATATCTTATATTATAATCGTCTAAATAAAGATGGTGAAAACAGCACTAAGTAATAATCACATTAATTGATGCGGGCGGAACCTCGCATACTCTACGAATTTGTATATTCAAGCTCCCGCTAGCTTCTTCTAAAATAGTTCCAACTATTGACAATAGTAAATTGAGCGCGGACAGAAATATACTGTAATAGATTTTTCGATACGTCGTGTTTTGACACAACTACCTTCTCAGTACTCGGTACAAAAGTATCGATTACAAATTTTCCTGGTATCGGTCAAAATTATTTATACTTGTATTTACTATCATTGTTTCATCGCTATTTGCAAGAAAAATTTAAAAAAAGGGAAGTTTATGGCCGTTTTCACCATCTCCAGTTAACTTAATTTTTACCTGGATGATAGCAATCTATCAGATAGTTTCGTTTGACATTTTCGTTTTCACCAAAGCAGGAGGATCAGCTCTCGGTTAAATCGATAATTGTGAATATTTTGTAGAAAAAATTGCAAAAAAATATTGTGAATACACGAAAACTAGCCAAACAGTTCATATTTGTTTGCACGTTTTCTTTGAAATTAACTCTGTTTGCATGCAGACAACAAAGATTTTGATAACCTATAGATAAGTGACTAACTGGGCGACCACCGTGGTGTGATGGTAGCGTGCTCCGCCTACCACACCATATGCCCTGGGTTCAAACCCTGGGCAAAGCAACATCAAAATTTTAGAAATAAGATTTTTCAATTAGAAGAAAATTTTTCTAAGCGGAGTCACCCCTCGGCAGTGTTTGACAAGCGCTCCGGGTGTATTTCTGCCATGAAAAGCTCTCAGTGAAAACTCACCTGCCTTGCAGATGCCGTTCGGAGTCGGCATAAAACATGTAGGTCCCGTCCGGCCAATTTGTAGGGAAAATCAAGAGGAGCACGACGCAAATTGGAAGAGAAGCTCGGCCTTAGATCTCTTCGGAGGTTATCGCGCCTTAAATTTTTTTTTTTTTTTAAGTGAGTAACTGATGATGGCGAAACCGGCCCTAAAAAATTACCCTAGTAGACAGCTGAGAATCGTAATTTCCCATAACATCATTTTTACTAATAACAGATGTTCTAAAAATACTTTTAAATTTTGTTCAAGGTATGGGAAAGGAAGTAGTGGGAAGTATACAGATGGCCTCGCTATCCTAGTCATAAGCAAATTTCTGGGCACTCTGCGCGATGTTCTGCAGGGCTACCTGGATACTGTGGCTAGGTGGGCTGAATTATGTGGATTGGTGGTCAACCCGGGAAAACGGAATTGGTTCTTTTTACAAGGAGATATAAGATGCCCGATTTCAGAACTCCCTCGATTGGAGGGGTACCGTTGGTACTTTCTGATAGGGTTAATTATTTGGGGATTGTTTTGGACAAGAAACTATCCTGGAGACCCAATGTGGAAGATCGAGCCAGGAAGGCCGCCGTTGCGTTGTACTGTTGCAGAGGGGTTATCGGGAAGAGATGTGGACTCCCGCCAGAAGTAGTACACTGGCTTTATGAGATGGTGGTAAAACCGATTCTGCTATATGGGGTGCTGGTCTGGTGGAAAGCACTGGACACGGCGAGCACCTCTAAAATGTTAATCTCCGTGCAACGGACGGCGCTGATCGGTATAGGACAGAACGGGCTATTGAATGCCGATAACTGCTCCCTATACAACCTTCACCCCAGTGGTTCCGCCGAGAGAGGAGTGGGGAAGAGGAACTATCTGGGTCATGGGACCGGTTAACTTGTTCACGGATGGGTCGAAGCTGGACGGAAAGGTTGGTGGTGGGGGGGGGGGGGTCTTTTGTCAAGAGCTAAATGTAAGCCGCAAGTTTAAGTTGGCTGATCACTGCAGTGTATTCCAAGCGGAAGTTTCTGCGATTAAGGATGCGGTCGATGAAATGCTATCCAGCGCTACTACGGTTAGGGAATTTAACATCCACTCTGATAGCCAAGCGGCTATCAAGGCCTTGAGCTCAACTACAGTGCGATCGAGGGTGGTCTGGGAGTGCCTGACCTCGCTTGCGGTGGCATCAAATTATTTTAGAATTAAGATTATTTGGGTCCCGGGCCATATCCCGGGGAACTGTCAAGCGTATCTCTTAGCCCGCATCGGTACAACTGAACCGGATGAAGATGGCTGTAGGGATTTCGGGATTCCGCTGGCCACCTGTGTATTGCTCCTCCATAGCTGGGCCTCGAGTCAGCTCAGCAAACGTTGGGCGGACACCACGTCTTGCAGGGTAGCAAGGTCTTTCTGTCCGAAATTGGATGGCAGGAGGTCTGCTGAAATAATTGGGTTCACTAAGGCTCACCTATCAATGGTTGTTGGGGTTTTGACAGGGCACTGTCCCATGGGTATCCATGCGGTACGTCTCAATATACTGGAAACTCCATCCTGCTGCAGCTGTATGGAGGATGATGAGGTGGAATCACCAAACCAATTTATGCTTGATTGCCCAGCTTTTGCCAGAACTAGGCGAAAGTACTTCGGTCGCAACTCACATGGATCTCCCGAGGGTTTATCCAAAGTTGAGATCGGTATCATTCGGAGCTTTATCGTTGCTACCCAACGATTCTCTAAGTAGCTAGATCTAAGTCACCGTTATTTTTGTGAATATATCGATCCTTGCGCCACCTAGCGGCGATTTTTTTTTTCATAATTCGCTTTTTATTCTTGCATGTATTATGTGTTCCAAATATGAGCCAAATCGGACCACAAATCAAAAAAGATCAAAAAATTTAGTACTGATTTTTTGCTATTTTCAAAATTTAAATCGAATTTTCTCAAAAACGGCTCGGTAGAAAAAGCTTAAATTTTGGATTCCGACTTAATTTGGTCCATAAAATAAGAATCCACGAGACAATCGGTTGTGCTTTGACCCTTCAATTAAACTTGCTTCATGCACACCGTGATTTGTTATTCACTGTCTGTATTTGTTATTTAATAATTATTTGTACAGTTTTTATTCAGCTAATGTGTTCAGAATTTCAACTTTAACTCTCTAAACCTCCAATCAGTGTATTTCTGTGCTTAAATTGTGTTGTGTTGTTAGACACGCGTTCAGGTGTACCCTTAATTTGCGATCAACAACAACGTAAAACATTTTTGAAACGATGCCTGCTGGTGTACAGCGGAAGAGTGAGTGTTCTATGACCGGTAAAATATTTTTTTTGCGTAGTTATAATGCTATACTTTTTTGCCTTATGGGCCAATTATACTTATATAGCATATACGCCAATTACACGGCTCAAGTATCCTTGTGCCAATTACCAGTTTGCACAAGGATTTGACCGGTGTGTGCACTGGTTGCGCTATTTGCGCAGAGAACTGCGCTAAAATCAAAACGATTTTGATATTTACGCATGGCTGCAAATATTGCACATGCTTTTTTCTTCGTGTGTGGTGAATCTTACACAGTTTACCTGTGGTTCCTGATAATATAACATCAGTAATTATTTCTTAAAAATGTTAATATCGAAGGCGTAAGGACCATCTCTAGCTTGTAACAGGAATTCACACAAATTTAATAATACAAAATAACTTTTTATACAATTAGAACACATGTTTCATTTGTTGCGCTAGTTGAAAAATGAATATTGCGCAGTGCTACAATGAGTTAAGCTGGTCATGCAATTAAAATATATATTTTATAAGTACAATGGAAAATAAACGCTTCTGGTGCGAGTTTTTCAAATTATACCGTGAATTACCAGCATTGTGGAAAATAAATAGTGATTTTTTATACAATTAGTGCCTTTTTTATACAATTAAAACAGATGTTTCATTTGTTGCGCTACTTTAAAAATGAATATTGCGCAGTGTTTTTGAGCCGTGTATGTCAAAATTTTCATTTGCACAAATTTCGTCGTTTTATATTTGCGCATGGTTTTTGTGTCATGTATGGGCCGTTGTTGTTGTTGTTGTAGCAATGCTCGCCCCACCTAATAGCCGCGACCGATCACAAAGGAAACTTCCCGTTTCAACAGGGGTGGACCATAAGGAAAGGGGTGTTAGAGGCGTTGGTTCCACATTACAATTAAAGAGATGGTTGGTGTCATGTGGGGACACATTGCAAGCGGGGCATACATTTTGTATGTCGGGGTTGATTCTGGATAGGTAAGAGTTTAACCTGGTACAGTATCCAGAACGAAGTTGAGCAAGAGTGACACGCGTTTCCCTGGGGAGTATGCGTTCCTCTTCTGCGAGTTCTGGATATTTTTCTTCAAGTACTGGATTCACCGGGCAATTCCCGACATAAAGGTCCGACGCCTGCCTATGGAGTTCACCAAGGACCTACTTGTGTTTTTTCGCTTCATACGGCTGGGTTCTCAGGTGCCGTATTTCCTCAAAATGCTTACGGAGATGACTCTTTAGGCCCCTAGGCGGTGCTGGTTCGTCAATCAGATTTCTGTTGGGATGCCCAGGTTTCTGGGTATTCAACAGAAACTGTTTGGTCAGCATCTCATTTCTCTCCCTGATGGGAAGTATTCTCGCCTCATTATGCAGATGGTGTTCTGGGGACATAAGAAGACAGCCCGTGGCGATTCTGAGAGCAGTATTTTGGCAGGCCTGTAGTTTCTTCCAGTGGGTGGTTTTTAGGCTTAGCGACCATATGGGTGACGCGTAGCACGTAATCGGCTGGCTAATTGCTTTGTATGTGGTCAAGAGCGTTTCTTTATCTTTTCCCCAGGTACTGCCAGCAAGGGATTTGAGGATTTTATTACGGCTCTGAATTCTTGGAACAATTACGGTTGCGTGCGAACCAAAATGTAGATCCTGATCAAACGTCACACCCAAGATTTTGGGGTGTAGGACAGTCGGTAGCGTAGTGCCATCGACGTGGATGTTCAATATGGTCGACATTTGGGGCGTCCATGTTGTAAATAAGGTCGAGGAAGATTTAGTCGGTGACAATGCCAGGTTTCGCGAGGCGAAAAAACTGGAGAGATCAGGGAGATAGCCGTTTATTTTATTGCATAGCTCATCGATCTCTGGGCCTGGGCCTGTGGCCATTATTGTGCAGTCATCGGCGTAGGAAAAGATTGTGACTCCTTCCGGTGGTGAAGGTAGCTTAGATATGTAGAAATTGAACAAAAGCGGGGATAGGACACCACCCTGTGGCACCCCTTGTTTAATTCTCCTTTGTTTAGATGTTTCGTTTCTGTATGTATGGGCCGTCATAGTAGGGCACAGTAACATTGCTCTCACAAACTATCTGTTCAATGGGATTTGCGCGTACTTGATTCGACAACGCAGTGAATTGCATTGCATTGCATGGAAGTCTGTTTAATTTTGATTTCCATGTATGCGCTATGCGCGCGACTCTCTCACTCTTCGTGCTGTTAACATTGTTATTGCAAAGAGTGGAAAAATGAGCATCACTCTCAGAGTAAAACATACTGCTTGCTTGTGTTTGTGCCCAACCCAACAAACATTAAGTTAGAAAACGATTAGAAGACGAATCGAATTCTAATGTATTTATCTAAGGTAGAAGGTTAGAGGACGATTTGCGAAACTGTCGCGAATTATAGCATTCTCGGCAAAAAGGGGACTTCGTTCTCGATATCGAGAAAAGGGTTAGAATTCTAATCGAATTCTAACGTCAATTCTAATGAGTTTCGAATGAGAATGTTGAAGTGCTGCGCAATTAAGTTCAATTATTTAAAATCAGCGAAATTTTCATTGTTTCATTATACCAAATACGTTTATTTGGTTATAATCTTATGTATTAAGAATGAACATATTTCAAAGGCTTTTTCTATTATAATAAAAAATCAAACCAATAAAAAAAAACAAAGATTGAGTTCAGCGTTGGTTTGAGGAATGGGCGAGGAAGCGTTTTGTTCATGCCATTCAAATAGCACTTCAATAATCTGCTCGCTTTCCTTTTTTAACTTTTTTTGATTCATTTTCACTTACTAGTATTTATTATTATAAATAAAAACTTATTTCGCAACTTG